>NC_135569.1:7784039-7811539 GCF_964340395.1 Glandiceps talaboti | reverse complement strand
AAAAGTGGGCAACACCTTGCTTGAGACTAAATTGTCGACAATCAATGCCTGTCGATGGATTACTGCACACATAGGGGTCAATAACCCAATCATTTAGATGTACAACTGTACACTCAAATCTTGGGAAATTTGAATAAAAGGGTCAAATTATGCCTTTTTTAGTTAGTAGAATCATGAGTGCTCGCCCCTGCCTTGGAAAAATCTTCTTTTTTTAAGTGCGCACCACAAATCCGTAATTCGCTATAAGCTATTGTTTGAATCAATTGCCACAAACATTTGTCTACTACAGAAGTGAAAGTATAAAGTCGTCATTGCTCTCTCTCTCTCTCTCTCTCTCTCTCTCTCTCTCTCTCTCTCTCTCTCTCTCTCTCTCTCTCTCTCTCTCTCTCTCTCTCTCTCTCTCTCTCTCTCTCTCTCTCTCTCTCTCTCTCTCCCTCCCTCCCTCCCTCCCTCCCTCCCTCCCTCCCTCCCTCCCTCCCTCCCTCCCTCCCTTCGAATGTCTATTTTCTAAGACATCCATAATTCATTTTTTATAAGATTTCATTAAGACGGTTTTTTTTCTGTAGCCTTAATTGATACAGACTCCTTGTATGATTTGTACAAAATGCCGTTGAAAACCAATCCTCTCATCTAAGCTATAGTTGCTATGGGTGTTGTCATGGTATTGACAATCAATCCCTTCCAATCCGAATTCGAGAGAATTCTGATGTGTCATTTGATGAAAATTTACTGAAAACTTACAAGGGACTGATAAAACGAACCTACAGAATATCATCCATACTTAAACCCGCGGCACATAGAATCATTTCGCCCACGTTTTAGACAATACAGCTTTCCCGAGTCTAAAAACAAGTCCTCCAGGGGGCGCTATACAGAATAGCTAAAACTGTGCCGATATAAAAATACCAGTCGGGAAATTGGCAGAGAATTTATGAATTGTTGATGTCTTGAAAACCCATAAATCGAAATGATAAAGAGAAATTCCCATTTTAGACATTTTAACTCAAAACATACATACACAAACCACCCCAATTTAGGCCCAAGGGATAGAACACACAACTCAAGGCAGACATATAAATGCATAATCAATAGCTGATTTCAAAGAGAACCCGGAAATCAGCTATTGTGGGAGTACCTCGCGCCCCCTCCCCATGACAAACTGTATGTGTGACTGGTTAATAACACCACTTAAAGGAAGTAAAGGTATTTTCTTTGTAAAATTTAGATTCTTGAGAGTCGTGTCATAATTTCACATCACATAATTTTCGCTCGGTTACCAAGAAATACCAAATTGAAACTCTAGGTCACTTTTGGTGTTCTTTCAATGATGCACCATATCTCAGACAATATCGCAGATGATTCTTTTAGTGGTCTCAGAGCATATATGTGTGCGCATTGTAACACAGACTTTTAGGCTTACCAAACAACAATATTCGAGTTGGATTGAAACCAGTACCACATTACAC
The DNA here is from genome assembly GCF_964340395.1 of Glandiceps talaboti. Classification (NCBI taxonomy): domain Eukaryota; kingdom Metazoa; phylum Hemichordata; class Enteropneusta; family Spengelidae; genus Glandiceps; species Glandiceps talaboti. The sequence continues at coordinate 7,810,073 of NC_135569.1, read as the reverse complement.
CTGTCTCGTTCATGTATACATGAATACTTTGAAAATAATGACACATACAGACATAAGTAATTTCTCAAGGTACACAAAAGGGAGAAAGTATTGTTTTTGTGTTTCATGAGGGCGCTGTGATGGTATATCACATAGGTGTGATCGCCCGTCATGAAGTTCGGGGACTGGTTCAGTCTAGGCGCTGCCATGTTCACAGAAACAGTCCCTAAGTTTTCCACTTGAAATTTTTTTTTTGCTGCTTGTTTTATTTTAAGATTTTTTTGTGACATAGTATGACCGAACAAAACGCCAGCAATTATTCAGTCTCTAGATAGTTGATAAACTTGTGAGTTGATGACAGGTTGATTTGATGGCCTTGTCATATCAAACTAGTGGTTCCTTTTCATTACACCAAGTATAGTTACAATAGTATATTCATGATATTGTAATTCCTCGGTTTGCCTGTATTTAAACAGGTCCACTTTTGGAGTCCCCCCTCCAGACATAGGTGAACAAGCCCTTAAACCGAAGGTATAACCTTAAAGTACCCTTCCTTTTGTAGGTTCCCAACCACAGACAAGATGCACATGACATAATTCATTTATTTCCAAATGTTATGTACAAAGAGTATGCGTTTTGCTCGTGTATAGTGCACGCCGTGATAGGGCGCCCTCACACATCGCTCAACTCTTTATACCGGTGAGGTCGGAAACTGTAACATACGTTTCAGTCTTGCGTGTTGCATATAAAATACAGAGACAAAACAAAGCAATCGGTCCAGCAGTTTTTGACTTTAAGTTGTTTACACATATCCACTTTGCCATGCCTACAGCAACCTTATCAGTTCAGTTGTGCTAACGATGAAAAGAAGTTTACAAGTGTACTTGAAACGTGACGATTTGGGAGCCCCCTCCACTGTACATATTCTCCGTTGACATCAATGGTACAAACTCACCTTGAATCAACTCGTTGTAACTTTATCATTCATCGTTTGTTTTTCTAATTTTATACGTTTTTGAAGTGCATAAAATGTGTTTTATGAAAATAAATAGCTTGTTTTATAGCGATTATGTAATATCAGTCGATTAGCGACTAGCCAAACCTAAAAGTCGGATTTTTTTTGTAAAATGTTGGAAAAGACCCTAAAACATTTTTTTTTAAATTAAAAATTAACCTAAAATCGCGTGATTTTTTGTGATGGATCGCATATACATAGTCAAATACAAGGAAATGGCGAAATAATGATTGATAACAAAGATATACTTTAAACATATTTAAAATGTTGAAAAAATGATTAAAATAACAAAAGATATATACTTCAAACATATTCTACCAGTTCAGTAGTGCTATCCAAGACATGGTAAAGTGTCTGCTCGTCTACCAGAAGTTTATCAGACAGAATCTGCATTCTGTAGCAATATCCACATTTACTACACTACAAGTAAAAAATAAACACACCTCGACAACTAAGACTGAGTCTTTCATTTGTTACTATAGATTATTTATTTTAAAAGTTGTATGTTTATATTTGTCTATCCAACTTACCAGAAAATGCAAAATTATAATTTACCAGATAATGTGCCTTTCCTCCTCAGAGCTCAAGGCGCTCACAGCGGAGATCTTGTATGGTGGGAAAATCATTTGACTTTGTACTGTTGCGTTGTATCACAACTCAAGTTACTTATAAATGCTTGTATTGAGGTAGAATGTCTCTGGGTGGCCAGTTTTCTAAAAATTCATGTACCAATGTAAGGCCACACAAATAAAAGCATTTGTTTCTCGTCCTCGCGCATCATCTAAAATCATGCGCATCACACGTTTTTATGTCATTTTCCCATTTTCACCAACATCTACTTTCCATATCGATGGCGAAACCAAACAGTTTGAGAAGTACAGATGAGAGGCTGTAAAACAAACAGTTTACAATGCATTTAGTTTACTTTCAGAGTTCAATAAATGTTATTAATCGTTCAGGGCAGCTTCAGTGGTAACATCATGTATGTGATTGTGTAATGGTTGATGAGTCAGTATGCTTCCCCAACCAACACTCTCCCTGACCCCCCCCCCCTCAAAAAAAGCATCATTTTTGAAATTTCCTTATGACGAGAAACAAACTCTTTTGTTTTTTTTGGTCTAATGATAAGCTGTTACTAGTACAAGATGATCAACTCTCAGTAAGTTCATAGCACAAAGATTAAATATGACAGCACTTGGTTGCAGTGCTATGTAACTGTTACTTGACACCACAGGTAAAAAGTTTAATTATTCTTATATTTATAAAAAGTACGCAATTAAATAATTTTGTATATAAAATATCTATGCGATCAAATTTGTTTAGGAAGAGTATTTCCTGAGGTTCATTCTCCGTTTGTAAATGTTTTGGGATATCTGAAAGTTCAACGTTATCAGTTAACATTTCCTTACACTAACACATTTATGATAACTGTTCCTATTTACTGTTATTGCCTACAATTCTACACTTACAGGTCTTTCTGGAGAGAGTTAGCTTTTAGTGAGAACCCCACTGAGATACAATATAAATTTTTGTATAGTTTCCTGTACTCTTTAACAGCATGTGTCTTAATAAGATATATCATTGATGTAAACTATTGGTCATATGGATGAGAATTTGGTATTTATTTTGGATTTTTACTTTATAAAACAATTTTATAATGGCTTCCTACTTGAAAATTCAACGTGAAACAACATATGCCAAGTCCTTAGGCCTAAAAAAAAATTGTGTGGTTCCGATAACGTCTGATTTTAAAATAGGGTAGGTAGGTAGGGATTTAAATTTTTTTTTTTTTTTTTAATAAATGGGGTTGTCGTGTCAACTGAACCTGGGTTTTACAGAATTGAGTTACTAATAGTAACTCAATACATTGCAAAACATTACTAAATGTGTGAACAGTTTGTTATTGTATGTACAATAACAAACATGCTACATATTTTTTTTATAGCTTTTTGCAATGTATGGAGTTACAAACACAGACTTGGTTTATGTTGTTTCACATTGATTTTTCAAGTAGGAAGCCATGATAAAATTATTTCATAAATTAAAAATCCAAAATAAATACCGAATCCTAATCCACATGGCAACTTTAAAGTATATATTTGTTGTTCGAAATTTAGTGCACTTGAAGTAATTTTTTTCTTGTGCGTATATTTCAAATACACTTGAAATATATTTAAAGTATACTTTATCATACTTATTTCCTGCAAATAAGTATGAGAGCCTCAATGGAAAGAAGTGTTTCATTTACTTCAGTACTGTAATACTTTATTTGAAATACTCCGAATAAATATATTTTATTATTATAATAAGTATACTTCTAATATACTTAAAGTATAATTTAAGTATATATCTGTTGTTCCAAATTCCATGTATTTGAAGTATTTTGTTCCTGTGCGCAGGTATATTTCTAATATAAAGTATACTTTTATCATATTTATTTGCTGCAAATAAGTCTACTTCTCATATACTTAAAATATACTTTGTGTATGGTGCATTTCGGTAAACGTTAGTGAGCTTAAAGACAAACTTTAACAACAATAAGAGTAATCTGTCAACATCTATATAAATGTAGAAGTTTGATAATCTTTAAAAAGAACTGCAATATGTAAAATTTTCGCATTACCATGATTTGTTAAGGGTGTTAATTTATGTAAATCAATGGACATCAATCCTTGTTAATAGTTGTCACTGGTTGTTATCTAGTTTGAGAACACTGGTCCAAAACGACTACTCAACAGAAAATTTCGAACAGTTTGTAGTCAGAAAGGAATTTCCTCTACATACATGCTCTGAAGGCATCACTATCATGCATGGATCTCTGAACTAGAATGTTGAATCACTGTCAAACAGTGATACAGGAGAAATGCTGATGCCTTAGAGTTTGAGACATGAGACAATATTTTTTACACAGTGGGGATGTAGAAATAGACAAGTTACCATTTTGATTATCAGTTGGAAAGTAAATAATACTACATGTATGTATGTTCATCATGGAAGCACTAACTTTCAAACACAAGCTCTCTTCTCCCACTTTTGATTGAGGAACAGACACATTTTAAACAAATCATTTATTCTTCTGTGTCTAACTGGATCTGATAGAATGATCCAAGTTTGCTGGAGGTGTGGAGTAACCAGAGATGTGAAAAGGTTAGCTTCAATATATGTAAATTCAGCACCTCCAACAAATTTGGATCTTTTTGTCAGATCCACTTAGACACTGAAGAAGGACAAGTGATTTGTTCGAAACATGTCTGTTTATACCTAAGAGAACTTAGGTATAAACAACTGAAGCCATTAAAATCATCAAGTCCATCTGTAATATTTTCAACTGAAGCCTGTTTCTACTGCACTGTAAACAAATAGCAATGCTTATCGGTTTTCAATGTGATTGGGTAAAGAATCCTGCCATGTGTATTGTGTCTCTGTTAATGTTAGTCTTAAGTTGAATTATGTCTGTCATTGTGTTAAAAACATAATGCCCAATGAATGAAACACCAAGGCAACTTCATTTCTCATGTAGCTTAGAAAGTAGGTTTTCTCCAAAACCTCAGTGCCAAGTAGCCTGCTAATCTACAGAGAGCAGTGAAGCTTAGAAGAGCGACATAAGACACCCAGAGTGGAAGTTTTATATCTGCCTCTGCTAGGATTGATTCCGTTGATATGTATGTTCCATTGCTCTGGCACTCTGGATACACTGAATACTCCAGGGTGCAACTAATATGGAAACAAAAGAACAAAAAATGTTATTAGTTTCCTTTTCATTACTATTTGTGGATCTTGGACATACAAATTTCTTTACCAATTGACTCAACAGTGTAAATATGACTCGGACACCTCTTGTAGAAATGGAATCACTCAAAGGGTTGTCAGTGGCTGAGTGGTTAAACCACTTGCCTCTTACCACTGTGGTCGGGGTTCGAACCCCATTTAGGGTTTGATTAAATTTACAACGCTGTAAGTAAGAAGAGCACCGTTCAGTTTGACTCTACCAAACATGCAGGTTTTCCCCGGGTACTCTGGTTTCCTCCTGCATTAACACCGAACCCATGAGGGATGGCCCTCACTGGACTTATTGGGAGACAAGTGTTTATATACTTAAAGAACTATCCAGTATAAATAAAGATTATTATTATTATCATTATTAGGGCAGAACTTGGAAACTTAAAGAACATGATCCATGCAATGTAGGAGATATAATCTCTTGAAAACAAGTATAAATACAAATGTTCTCAGAGTTTAATCTTTCATAGTGAATTTCACATGATATATATTATAGTAACTATTGATATCTTACCCTAGCTACATGTAAAAATTGAAACTGAAATAAGACTTTGGTTAAATTCTTAGATGTATATGAGAAAGTCCAGAAACTGTAGCATAAATAATTAAACATTAATTCAAAAACCTACAATAATACATTCAGTCTGTAGATCAGCTCTTATCTTGAATAGTGCATCAATTGTATCGTTGAAACAAATGGCAACAAAATTGGCCCAGTGCTCGTTGAGTTGAGTTGAGTCATTCACACATCTGAACAGACATGTACACGCATACAGACACTTTACTACAACTGCCGACAACAGACCATAGGCAAACGGAACCTGTTGCAAACAGGGAACGTATGTTGGAAGAACAGAGACTTGTATTACACACCATGGATAAGAACAGTTTTATGGCCTTTTAATGTGTGCATGAAATGGCAGGGGAACTTCTAATTTGTTTGTGACTGTGAACCATTATGTAAAGAGGCCATAAAACTATTCTTATCAACTGATGGAATGTAATAAAAGTCTCTGTACTTCCAACATGCTGTGCTAAGTGTTATTAATCAAATTCAGTTGTTGACTTTCCCTGTTTGTAACAGGTTTCATTCGTCCATGATCTGACGTCAGTAGTTGTATGCCTGTAGAACTAGTACATCTTAGTTTACTTTCAAGCTAAAAACGGCAAAAATGAGATAAGATTACTACTCACAAGAAAGGACCATTGTCTGTAAACTCCAGAATAATTAAACCTGAGAAAGTATAGTACAAGTATGATGCATATCGTAGCCATTCAATCCAGGTAGGATATGTATTAATATAAAATCCAGCCAACATCAAACAACCCAATATGTACACTGCTGCTGTTGATAAAGCCTTATCAAAATCCATCCATATTATCCCTATGGTTTGACCAACAGACTACAGAAAAATCAAACATCAAAACCTGGCATGAAATAACAGCATTTCCAGGGAAAAAGAAGAAAAATAACTAGGTGAGTTAAGGAAAAATTCGTCCAAGGACAAAATTAGAAAAAAACATGATAAAAACAACACAACTAATACAAAAACAACAGGGGTACCTCTGATGGAGGTTCACAGGACGCTTTGATAAGTTTGTTTATATCTGTCACTGTGGAAGTTGTAATGTAACACTAACAGTCGTACTTCATTGTTATAACATGTAATATTCTATCAGTAAAAAAAGTCATGGGATCCAGGCTCCTGTGGTGTTTAAACTTTGATAAGTTACCCACACTAATTACATTGTATGTCTTTGCATGAAACTGGTCTCATTCCTGCTTACCACAAGCAAGGGAATGCATTGGTGTTTTTTCATGAGTTGTACTACGAACACATCTTCATGCACTGAGGTTTTTTTTATGAACATCGGCTTTGAGAAGGTTATTAAAATTTTATCATAAAAATTTTCATCTCCAGTACTGCACATAATTCATTAAAACTGTTACCACTAGAGGTCAAAGTCACATTAAAATTAACCCATTCTAACTCTATGCACAAATAGAAGATTGTCAGTTTCCTTGAGACCATGATTGTGAACCTTAGAATTTCTTTAAGTACTTCAAAGGTAGCCGTGTAAAAAATGGCAAAGTTTGGAGAGATTTGATGGACTTCAATTTTCAGAGAAATTATTCCATGAGGTGTAATCTACGATGCAATACAATGCAATACAATACAATACCATATGATACAACACGATACCATACAATACATTACAATACGATACAATATCATTCAATACAATACCATAATACAATATGATGCAATATGATACCACACAATACACTACAATGCAATACAATACGATACCATACAATATAATTAAACAATCAAACTTTGCACTCCATGGGCTCGGCTGTCGCCTCGCCCATTATGTCGTTCAAAGTTTGCTTTCGTCCATTATGGGCTGGGAGGGCGTACATTATTGTTTAATTATATTGTATGGTATCGTATTGTATTGCATGTATGGTATCGTATTGTAAACTTTGCACTCCATGGGCTCGGCTGTCGCCTTGCCCATTATGTCGTTCAAAGTTTGCTTTCGTCCATTATGGGCTGGGAGGGCGTACATTATTGAGTCCATTATGGACTGGGAGGACGTACATTATTGTTATTATTTTATAGTTTTGCCAATTCCAGTGAATTTGTCGACCGAGAAACTACAATATACACAGCCCTGAACATCGTCTGCCATGTTTGGCCCGGAAGCTGAATACTAATCATAGCGACACACGTACGTACACATACATACACATATACACTTCAATGAACTGCTGTGAACACAAATTTGTTTCATTTTAATTTCAATCTTTTAAAAAAAATTCTTATGGTGTTTACCCCATAATTTCCCTGTTCTTAAATACCCACACCGTTATTGCCTTACGGACATAAGCGTGTATTGTTATGCTCGTTCCGGGGCCGCGATGCCCAATAACGGAGTACATTATCAGTAATAATGTACAGCGATGACGTCACAAAATTCACTGGAATTGGTAATGCTATAATATAATACGATATAATACAATACAATACCAATATGACACAATACAATACAATACAATATTCATCTCACCTGTGATGCTATAATGGTTAACATGATCAGAGACCAGCTTCCAAAGAACGCCCCAGGTGATTGGTTCAGACCAGTTGACCAATAGACAATTATGGTAGAGACAGTTGGTAGAAGAATGACCAATGGCAGTTCACTTGTTAACTTTGCCAAATAGTATGCTGACAGACGATACATGCCTGCTGACCGTTCTTTGAATATGACTGTCTTCTCTGAGGGAACTAGACATAGAAAGGAAGTTTTAGAGTAACTTTTGCAATTTTAATTCAATACAGAGTAACTCTATCATGTAGTAAGCGTGATCCTATTTTTTTTTCCTGTTTCTCATTACTCAGCCGACCCAAATTTCAGCTGTCATCAAAATATTGTTTTTTTGTGCCCACCTCTAACATTTTGTGGAGCAGTGCCCTCTCTGGCAAGTAAATAAACAAGTGTCTGTACTGTCGACGTCATCAACAGTCATGGCGGCAAGGATGACACTTGTACACAAACGCAGCACTTCTTTCATGACAGAAATTATTCAAGGGGGGGGGGGGGTCGCGTGAAGCTACCTTCCCCCTTTTTACTTAATAGGGCCACCCTGAGTGTCCGTTTCTATAGATTTGACTTTGAGTTGTACTGAAACGGAGTAATTAAAAATTCTGAAACTGTATCTTTAAATTTTTCCCCAGTATTCATTACACTGAAGCATTGTATATTTCATATGATTCCAAAGCATATTTTTCCACAAGTCTGTTATCTTTGTGTTGAAAATAATACAAGTCACTTCATGTTATTAAAAAAAAAAAATCAGAAGCCACACACAGTGCAATTTTCACAAATGAATGTTCATTGACTCTGGGTTCATAGCAATAAATAAAAAATTCTGCTCCCAGAGTAAAAAAAAAAGAATTACAATAAATTAGGGTGTAAGTACTGGAATTTTCCTGAATCTCAGTGTGATACTTTTATGCACAACTTTTGGAACACCAAAATTAGTATATTGTAGATACATTACAAGCTGGTTTATTAGTTATTACATGTATGTAACATTAGCTAATAGATGAGGAAATCTGAAGCAGTGTCTCTTTATATAAAATATCTGGGTTTGACTTACATACAAGTAGTGCTATCAACGTAATAGCAAAGCACCAGTAGGGAAAGAAAAAGATTAACTGCAACGAAAGAGAGAAAAAGTAATTATTAAAATAATAATATGGATGAAAAATTGGTTGTTGCAAGGGGTATGGTCTTGTTGCTAGTTATAGATGCATTCATTTAATTTTGGATATTTAATTTTACTAACCAACCCTGTTGTTATCTTTGCAATGGACAGCCATTTAACTGTTGCTATGGGCATGGTCTTGTTGCTGGGCAAATGTGGGATCATTTCTACCATGATTATCAACATGACTACCTATTCCTCTTTTTAACTTTGCAATACTCACTATCATTTGACTGTTGCTATGGGACTAGTCTTGTTGCTAGGCACATGTTTATTTGGTCTTGAACAATACCCTAACTAGAGATTGAAAGCAACATTCCCAACAATTTACAAATATCAAAATAATCTTCCCATTGGTTTTAAACATTAAGTCTTCCACAGACAGACAGACAGACAGACAGACAGATGGACAAGATGCTTTATCAGGTATATAGCATGAATGAACCTGATAAATGATATTGTTCAGTTGTGCAAAGAACGATGTTTTCAAGTAATCTCAAACAGAGCTTAATCTTGGTACCATTGACAAGTACCCCATAAAAGATTCAATGATTTCATGACATCAATAAAACAAAAAATTTTGTTGTTGTTCTTTTGTGAGTGCCCGTTGTCTACATCTGAACCAACACCATAGGTTTTCTTGAGCCACATTAGTGTGCTGAGTAAATTTACTCAACAAATGAGAATGTGTAATGCACCTGGTGTAATGTGCCAAAACATATGGGTACACTACTTCTTTCAGGGCATTCTGTTCGAAAAGAGCTTGAGCACAGAGAGCAGACAATGATGTTATCATTATTGTTTGGTGGTTCTCTTTCTTTCAATTTCGCACATTGAGTGTTAAATTGTAAGACGGATTCTGGTTGGCTACTCGTAAGTACAAGATTGTGTCCAAGAAAATCTATGGTATTCCGTCAGATGTAGGTAACGGGTACTCACAAAAGAACAAACGACAGTTAAGCAAAATTAGTCTTCATTTCAAATAGTCTAATAGATGTACATTTCACTAAATAGACTTACCAGTCCTTGTCTGGCATAGATTGACTCTTCAGAATAATCCAACTGCCACCAAATCAGAGCAATAACAATGGACGTAAGGATACACTCTATATAACGTACTTTACCAAGAAGACTTCCTCTACTTTGCTTAAAACTACGAACTGTTAACATTAAGTATTGATCCAGAAATCCTGTCGGCCATTTCTTTTTCTTTTTTTCTATAGAATCTTCCCCATTTTCATATATTTTCACTGCTACCGAGTCCAACTCATCAAAGTCTTCTAACGGAGCAGGAGAAGGTGTTCCATTATGATGTCCACTCTCTGCTAACGGTTCCCAAGTTATTTTCCTACCAGATTCTAGGATACATTTCCTTTCTTCATCACTTCCTTTGATTTTTTCCACTGAAAGAGATTCATGTCCAAAAATATTAATACTGTCACTTGGAGGTAGGCTCCCACTTTTTTGTGTTGAATTCTAGAACACACATACATGTACCTGTAAGTATCAGTCATTTTCACCACTGAGACACTGACTCTACACTAGCAGGGCTTAAAATTAACAGTAGTCCCATGTCCACAGACTACCAAGTCTTGTCATGGGGCTACCACAATTTGTAGCTGGTAGCCCACTCAGGTTACCACTGATTATGCAATAATTTAAAGGATGGAAGATTTAAGGACTTTTTTTTCCAAAAGAGGAATGCTGTTTTCATATCAGGAATACTTGTACGGGACTACTTGTCACCATCCTAAGGTGACCAATTGCTGAAATTGGTAACCCACTAGGAATACCACAGAAAAAAGTTAATTTTGAGGCCTGACTAGTATCATAAATAGTAGTATATAGATCAATGAAGTGCTCAGAATTTTTAAATAGATTGTTATTTACACATATTCTACATATACATGTACTTTAAACATGAAATCTACCTGTTACTGGAAAACATGTTCAACACTTAACCATCACAGTTTGATTAAAGTATTATTAAAAAACTCAAACGATCATATTTTTCTACTAATTTAATATTTATTACTGTATATAATACTGATGCGAGCCTTTGAGAGTAAAGACAGTTTTGATCTCAATACGGTGTCTGGAATTAGTTGTTATGAATGTGAATTAAAGGAACTATATGTTTTTGCGAAGTTACACAAAAGATACACACAAAGTAAAGACGTCCTTGGTGTTGTTATTTCAATCAGTAATAACCCGGTTTTAACTTGTTTTCCTACCAGAAAAAAATGGGACATGAGAAAAAGAATCTCACACACCAAAGGACAGAAATGGAATATTTCACACGAGTTGGGGAATTGTCTCACATGAGCTGCAAGCTCCTGTGAGACAAAAATTCCCCAACTCGTGTGAAATATTCCATCTAAGCCGATTGGGATTCTATTAGTTTCTCCCTATATTTTGTTGTTATGGAATATTCCTATTGTTTGCCATAATGGGTTTAACTACAGTGACTGTGTGAAAGGGGTGAATAGAATAAAACTTACTGACAAAGTCTGCAGGATTGTAGTGTGCCGCACAATGTAGCCCAATGTTGTCAAAGTAATCAATCATACTATCAACTTTACCAAAATAAGCAGTCTGAAACAAAGACAAGGAAATAAAGGATACAAGTCTCCATACAAGACACAGACCCCTCAAATACTTTACTGCTGTGTGACTAACAGACGAAAATTGATTTGCTTCCTTAAATGAATGACATTCTGCTATAGACCTACAAGTAGGCTACAGTTAGGATAGCGGAATAGTGTAGCAGCGATAGTCCTTCAAGTCTACAAGTAGGCTACAGTTGGGATAGCTGAAATAGTGTAGTAGTGATAGTCCTTCAAGTCTACAAGTAGGCTACAGTTAGGATAGCGAAATAGTGTAGTAGCAATAGTCCTTCAAGTCTACAAGTAGGCTACAGTTAGGATAGCGGAATAGTGTAGTAGTGATAGTCCTTCAAGTCTACAAGTAGGCTACAGTTGGGATAGCTGAAATAGTGTAGTAGTGATAGTCCTTCAAGTCTACAAGTAGGCTACAGTTAGGATAGCGGAATAGTGTTGTAGCGATAGTCCTTCAAGTCAACAGGTAGGCTACAGTTAGGATAGCGAAATAGTGTAGTAGCGATAGTCCTTCAAGTCAACAGGTAGGCTACAGTTAGGATAGCGAAATAATGTAGTAGCGATAGTCCTTCAAGTCTACAAGTAGGCTACAGTTAGGATAGCGAAATAGTGTAGTAGCGATAGTCCTTCAAGTCTACAAGTAGGCTACAGTTAGGATAGCGGAATAGTGTAGTAGTGATAGTCCTTCAAGTCTACAAGTAGGCTACAGTTAGGATGGTGGAATAGTGTAGTAGCGATAGTCCTTCCAGTCAACAGGTAGGCTATAAATGCCTAGGTTCATTTATTACATGCCAAGTAAACTATTTTATGATTTGGAATCTACTAATTTTTGTAATCATGAATGAAATTATTCAATTAAATTGACAAAATGTGAGTGTTTTGCAGAAACTACAATCTACTTACCTCTCCATCTTGTAAAAGCATAACTTTATCAAATAAATGAAATAGTTGACTAGAAGGTTGGTGTATTGAAGTGATGACGGTTTTGTTTGCACTTCTAGCAAACTGCTTGAGAGAGGATATCAGACTGAATGCTATGCTTGAATCAAGACCAGTGGTTGGTTCCTGAAATAGATTCATTTATTTTATTCTTTATTCATTTGGCACAAAAAATGTACACAAGAAAAGGAACAAAAATAACAGAGTACAATATACAGTAGACTGTCGACAGTGGTTCATGCCTTTTTTGCTACGTTTCATCTAAAACAAAGTCGTCGTGTGGCTCCGTAGCACTAAATACTACTGCGTACTGATAGGAACTGTGATTGCCGAAGGCACGAACTGTGAGTGCTGATCGCTGATCAGTATGCAGTAATAGTATTGCTCCGGATCGGAGCAAGGCGACTTTAATTTTAGATAAAACGTAGCAAAAATGGCACGAATGACTGTCGACAGTCTAAATGTACAGCAACAAAGAATATAGTACTGATGGCATGGTGCACAACTGATACTGAAATCCAAGCTGTTATGAGAATGTTCCTTTTTCAATGTATATATCTGCCATGTAGTTTTGAAGATTTTGACCAAAATTTTTCATGAATACTTTTTCATCTAGATTGCACCAGGAACAACCCCATCAAATTTCAGATGAATTGACCTTGTAGGTTTAGCTGAAATCATGATTTTAGCACAACTGAACTAAGAGATTCTGTAGTACATTAGGATGTGGAAGTGTAACTTCTCAGGTACGTTTGTTATATAATCACATTCTCGCAAGCCAGACGCAACGAAAAACGACACTCTGGCATCTTCCACTGTAGATTTGATTATTTTATAAAACGTAAATAATGCTTTTGTATGCGTCTTGGATGGTGCAGTAAAGGAGGCAAATAAGCTCAATTATTATAATAGTAATACGTTTATTTCTGTGTACAAGCTAGGCAACTAGCCTTTCAGTACATGACTTATAAAACAATTATAACTTTCAAGGTCAAAGGTATCAAAGGGCGAAAAAAGCAAGCAACAATAACAAAATTTTTATGATGTTGTGAGTCTTCTTTTTTCAAACTATAGAAAATATTCTTTGCAAGTCCAATCATTACATTTATATTTTGTGTTTGCATTAAAAGTATGAAGTTTTGATATGTAATTATTTGAAGTATAATTTTGAGGACTATAGCATGATTATGAATATTAGTATATACTTACATCCAACAACAATACAGCTGGATCTGTCAGCAACTCACAGCCAATATTTGCACGTTTTTTCTCTCCTCCAGACAGTCCCTTATGTTCAGTATTACCAATCACTATAAAAAGACAATCAGTTAGATTTCTAAATTCTATAAATATGGATGATTTGTCATTTAAATTTCATCCAGAGTTTTACTGATACAGTACAAGATGTTGTTGATACAAATGATAATAAGTATCAATATAATTACATGTAGCATTTCCAGGTTGTTCATTCCCTTCTTCCCAAGCTCTGTAATACATTTCAATGATGAAGATGACTAATTTGCCCCAACAGGCACTGCCTGGTGGAGGCTATTACATGGGGTTCCACCTGTCAAATTGCTAAATTTGAGTTATTTATATACATTTGTAGTTTTCTTATGCTAGGTTAGAGAGAATTTATCATAGTGTATGTCATTTCAAGGCAGAAATTGCATTGACACCAGACCCCCTCACACCCTAAATGGACATAGTTTGCTTGTTGAGCTTGTGTGACACAGTGTGATCGTCCCTTAGTGTGTCTGTGTTCTTTCCTAATTCTCCATTACTTGTGGTCCCTCCCCATCTTGTATGTCATAAAAAACCCAACATTTGACACAATAGGCCTTTCTAAAATTTGCCATGGAGGCGCTCTACTTCCTGTCTGTGAGTACCTTGGGGGTATACATGGTATAGGTTACTTGGTTAATCATAGAGCACTGCTGCTTTCCTCGATGTCTGAACAATACAAAAAACATCCCTGATTTACACTTCCACAGCATACCAAGGAACAAAGCTCTTACGAAAACGGCACTATCAGGTGATGATACCTCCAATTTTAGTGAGGGAGATGTATTCTCAATTTCCTGTTTGCAATCTATAATGGCCTATTCAATTACATAGAACAAAACCTGTCTACATTTGTCATGTTGTCAATATGCCAAAGCTTCATAAATGCACCTCTTACTATGTTATGGAAGTAAAAGTTCTATAACTTACATGTCTTAAGGCATTTGCCAAGGTCAAGCGCTGATATAACATTATCCATTTTTTTCAATTTGTCTTCCTTTGTTATTGTAGCTGGTAAACATAGCATGGCAGCAAACTGAAAGACATAAGGCAAGCACAAAACTGAACATAACAAGTTAAGATATTATGAAATAAGAAAACCTATTTTATGTTCAGGGTTGTTGGCTTACTCAAGAAATTGCACGTGTGTGGTTTTATTTATCAAAAGTAAAAAATAGCACACAGTTGTGTTGTAGCACAACTGTAAAGTTTCTTTTTTTTTTCCTCTTTTAAAAAAAAATTACACAAGGACAAAATGAAAGAAAGACAACTGAGCAAACGAAACATACAAAACATGATGACCATCCCGAGTGGAAGAAAGAAAATGTGACAAATCTGTCACAACTCAATCAAAATAATTATCTGAAATTCTTCAGAAATGACCCATCTCTTTTGAAATTTAGCTTGTCTGTTATTTGTTATGGCAATTTGGTTTTCAAACTTGCACAATTGCTTGATTTGCTCAGTAAACACACACACACACACACACACACACACACACACACACACACACACATGCACATATACACACATGCACACACACACTCATAGACAGTCAGTCACATGCACACACATACAGACACATACAGACACACACACACACACACATTTTGCTATAGCAATACTGAAACTCTGTTCAGTTGTGCTATAAAGTTTGTACATATACATGTACATCTCTGAAACTTTAGTGAAAAAAATATATCAAAGGCTGATTCCAAAAGAAATTACAGTAAGAAGCTGGATTATTGAAAATGAGATTACTGTGTACTCACCCTTAGTGTATCATATAATGTTAGATTATCAAAAAAGACATCTTCCTGCAATACATAACTAATTCTTCGTCTTAGTCTTTTACTTAGAGGTTGACCATTCAATGTAATTGTCCCATTCTCCAAGTCACTTTTATTTTTTCTGCCAGCTAGGACATTCAGAAGTGTAGTTTTCCCAGAACCTGTAAAGTAAGGAATAAGAAAATGAGTCTTACTTGTGAACGGAATGCTCTTATCATTTCTTTTCAGTGTTTCTTAAATCAAAGGTGAACAAAGGTGAGGCACAAAAAGTGGATGATAAAATCATAGAACAGAAGGATCTGTTTACAAATTACGTTGACTGCGTACAATGCTTACACCTCTGGTGACCTGGTAACATTTGGAAACTACTCAGCCGATTCATTTCCCCCCAAAAAACTTTAATAAAAGGAATTATTCGACAAATTTGATGTCAAATGCACCAGATCGGAAAATACGCAAAAGCGACTTCTCATATTCAGTTAGTGTTCTACACGTGACCTTGTGTTTGATAATTTATTATTTCTTTCCTCCAACTAAGTTTCCATAATCATGGCTTGTGAAACGCATGTGACACTATGGTAGGGAATTCTGGGTATGGAGCCCAATTTCCTATGATGTCACCAATAACATCAGAGTCTGTAGCTATTGTTTTTACCCTGTGTAACTAGTACCTTTGTGCCAGGTTTGGTTGAAATCAGTTGGTGCATGCCAGAGAGGTGAGGGTAGATGCATGCACGCACAGATGGACAGACTGACAGACAGACAGATACAACTCAACACAATAGCCCCTCAAGGTGGTACCCAATGTGGCTAATTACAAGATGACACTTACCTGATGGTCCCATAATGGCAAGGATCTCTCCAGGCTTAGCAATACCATTGATCCCTCGTAGTATTGGTTTGTCTTCTATACTGACGGTGATATTCTTAAAAACAACTTCAAAACCTGACAGTGGGTCAAGTTCATCTGTTTCCACGACAACCATGTTGATTTTTCAGCTGCTCAATATACAATATAAAAAAATTAGACTTAATTTGCATATCTGATAGGAATATCATATTATGAACACTTCTTAATCTACACAACCCAATAACAATATATAGCTTTTTAAGGATTTTTCAACCGCCACCTTAACTGGTGTTATTGTATTGTCTTATTACATATATGTATCTATATTTACCTATGCATTTCCTAGCCCTTTGGTTTAAAATGAAGTCTTTTTTTGAAGCTGAGGAGTCTAACATGTGCTTCTACAAATTGTAGCTATCTTATTTTCAATTTTGTGTTGTCTTAAAATGTGGTCCATTGTCTATCATATCATAACTGTGCCATTAATTGCTCCCCTAAATGTTGTATCCTGAAGGACAATATTGAAAGCTATATTTTGCAATCTACAAGTTACTTAGTATGGAACTTACAAATGTAATTTGGTTTAAAATTTGATCGATTCCTCTATTCTAACATCCTGTACATATGGCAATGGTTTAAAATGGGGTATTGGTTTTTGGTGAAAATAGGTCTGAAATGGGGTCATCTGCGGTTGGAAGTATTGACCTCACACAATACCAGAGCTGGCAAGTGGTACTCCTCCCCCCCCCCCCCCCCCACATAAACCAACAGCAAGATTCTCCTTTGTGGAAATGTAGATCATGGTACATGGATGATGGATGTATCAATGCTTTATATTGAGGTCATTATAGGCATTACCGGGGGGGGGGGGGGGGGGGGGGGGGGGGTAGTTGTATTGGTGTCCCCAGCTGTCGTTCTAGCTGGGTCACGAAATTATCTACATTTAATCTCATACATGTCATAGTCTGGTTACCCAAACATTTATCCCTGTTAATTGACAACAATCCATTTATACTATTTACAACTCAAGCCAAACACACAGTATGACTGATAGACAGGCAATTCAGCTACTTAGGACTGACCTAGTTCCATGTGATTAGAAGGACTGATTGGCTTCTGTGTAATTTAAGGACTGGCCTAGTTCTAGTAGGGGCAATGTCACACAAGTTCAACTAATGAACTTTGTTTATTTAGGGGTGGGTGGGAGGGGGGGGGGGTCTGGCATCATCAATGTGATTGCTGAAGTTAATTCACTTTTGCACTTCTAACTAAATTTTGAAAACTTTCACGCATTCAATGACAACACGGTATATTTACTACTGAGATGTTGATAAGTTGATAAAAATATTTACTGCTATTATACAGTGCTGGGTTTCGGGTAGTATTTTAATGTATTTACCATCATGTTTTCATTGCATCAATAGTAGTGGTGATGACTGTTACAATTTTCATCATGGTTAACATCATATACAAAAGTGTCAAAGTTGTACTTGTGAATGTTCGGTTAGGGAAGGGGTCACAGTGTTTGTCCTAAATGAACTAAGTTTCTTTAGGTCTAGTTTGTGCAATATTGTGTGATCAAAACTAAGGGATGTATTTTGTATAGGTGTATTTTTTGCTTGAATCAGCAACTAACAATGAAACACTACTAGGGCTTTACAAATAATGTAATATTCTAGACTAATTATTATGCTATCTTGTAAATGACATCAAGATTTTTAATGGAATGCACTATAGGAGAAATGTAAATTGGATTAGATTAGATTTGTTGATAATTCATATTTAAATTCCTTGGACCTCAGTTTGGTAGTCTGAGCTTGGACTGACCATAAACCTTACTTCTCACTGCAGAAGAAAACGGCTGATTTGTAAATTTATTTTTTTTGCAAAAATTTACTGCATACGATACCATGCATGAGCCAAGTTGAACATAAAATATGGAATATGGATTCTAGGAATACACAAAATATATACTCTGGTCTGGGCGACAGTGCACGTCTATGTCATGACAGTGCACGTCTATGTCACGACAGTGCACGTCTATGTCATGACAGTGCACATCTATGTCATGACAGTGCACGTCTATGTCATGACAGTGCACGTCTATGTCATGACAGTGCACGTCTATGTCATGACAGTGCACGTCTATGTGATGACTGCACGTCTATGTCATGACAGTGCACGTCTATGTCATGACAGTGCACGTCTGTGTCATGACAGTGCACGTCTATGTCACGATAACATGTGTCTTTGTCACTGCTTCTACTGTAATTGGAATGTTCAAAATTGCCATTACTTTCCCCAATTTTTCTTTTACATGTATATATTACTGGTGATGGGTATACTACCACCAGTAATATCAAGACAAGTAATGGCAATTTTGATTATTTCGAACACAGCAGAACCATTGACACAGACATGCATTGTTGTGACATAGACACATGTTGTTGTGATGTAGTTCTAATGACCAGGGCATAAACTCCATATTTTAGGCTTATGCATGGTATTATTTGATAAACACTAATAAAAATAATTAGTCATTATTTGTGTTTAGGGTACACACTTTCCTTAGGGTAGCTTTCTATATTTGTATAATACAATACCAACTGCTTCAATCAGACTAGCTGAAAGTGTGATTCTTACATCATAGATAATGTTTTTATTGTTAGTGTTAGTGTTGTGATGTGATCAGTACATGTATATAGGCGCCCCCTACGTTGGTATCGCTACAACAGGGTTAAAAGCCGGAAGTAATTTTGTGAATGATGTAGTCCTCGAAATTTTTAAGACTACACTATGTTTTTAGCGGTGCTTGCAGACGGAGACTTTCTCCGTTTGTAACTTAGCATGACTAATGTGGGTCTTGATACCCCGAGACACACCAGTCTGTTATAGAGGGACTGTGTGTACATTGTACATACAACATGTCACAGGCACTCTAATCAATGTGTTTGCTGTGTTTGATTGTTAAAAAAAATGTATAGTGAATTCACTATACATTTTCCCCCAAATCGTATAGATTGATTCGAGTGCCTGTGCAACATGCCCTATATATCTGTCCGGCATATGACGTGATCAATACTCCACAAATGTACATGCAGCACGTATACGGTATATACACGAGTCGAGTGCACATTTACCTAGCCCTGCTTGCAGACGGAGTAATTCGGGGCTCGATTCTGTCACTATTGTCCCTCTCTTCTCCGGAATAGTCAGTATCGCATCCCATATAACTGTCTAGAGGCAGGACTAAAGCTTACCCAGTTTCAGCTAATCCGCTAAACGCAGCTGGCGTGATACTTCTCTGAAGGGTACGAGGAAATCCACTCTATATTTCTTCTGGTAGGATGTCTAGATAAGTAAAGAAGCGATTGTGCAATAAATGCAAATGCTCCTGTCTGTAATCAAAGATAATTTCGTAACAGCAACGAAAGATTGCAGACAACCAGCAGTGAACATGTGATCACATACTCCGCATCATAACCTCCATGAGTGCAAAGTGACATAATGTAATGTAATGACGTAAAAGGAAAGGTCTGGGCCGTACCATTTAGCGTAAGGGTAGACATAGTCTCACACAGCCGGGATCGGAGACAGAGCCCCCAGCGGTGAGAGTCCGAGTAACAGAGGATTGTAGTGAGGGCGCGTTTTAAATAATTTGAATAATGATAAACAGAGCAACCATCCAGTATTTGGTACATAATTAGTTTACAATCAACGATAATCCAACTTTCTTCACACGTATTATGATTCAACCACACTCGCGAATTCATATTCGGATATTCCAACCCCGGCGCTGTGCAAATTTATGCGGGAAACGTTTCGTTTTAAAAGGGTGGGAAATAACACACAGGATACTGACTTGGTTTCTCTGGGATCGGATTGAAAATTTACAATAGAAGTAACTTAATATTCTCACCATTTAAAAAACAAAGAAGTAGTGTCGCCTGCATAAACTAGGGTCGGTCGGATTATTGGAACTAAGTTTTCTTAATTAGACTCTCTCACAGTCTTCGGAGCTTCGCAGAAATTGCTAAAACTTGGACTGTTTTGTATGTACCGATATCTACTGCATAATTAATTGTACTCGAATAGTATCCCCGTACTGTGCGCCCTCATCGATCACATAGGGCTGACCTTTCGCACCAGACACGTCAACGAAAAGTTAGCCCTATGTCACCTCTGCCCTATGTGATCAACGAGGTCGCATAGTACAATGACATTCGAGTACAATTACATTATGCAGTAGATATCGGTACATACAAAACAACCCAAGTTTTAGCTATTTATGCGAAGCTCCCAGGACTGTAAGAGAGTCTGTTTCTTTATTTGATCTAAATACCCAACTGGCCCATTGTGACTTCATATGCCGGTAAACCAAAATTATGTCAAAGGTTAAATTATGTGATACGTAGTGATAAAAAGCAGGAATCGGAATATGATAGAAAGTGAGTGTGACTGTATGAATGTTGGCTTCCGGGGTGGCAAAAATTCTATTCTACTACTAGATCAACACTCAACCATTACTTTCAACATATACTGCCAATCATGCAAACATTCGAAGGTCACTGTATTGGTAAATACATCGCTACAGCTAGACCGACTTTGTCAATCAGAGGCCTTAATTTCGGTTGGTTATATGAAGCCATAACTCATTCTTTCTTATTCTTATTAGGGGTGTGACGTATATATCCGTTTGAGCCAATCACGCCAAAAACTCGGGGCTGCGCCCCCTCGTTTATTTTCACATGACCCTCTCGAACGAGTTGACTATCTGTTACATCTCATCGTTCGGCCAAAGGTTATCAAAGGACATTCAAGTCATGGCGACTGTAGATATCACGTCGTGGCGTTTTTCTAATGACTGTATACCAATCAGTATAGAAGATGAGAAGCGTCGTGTTATCTCGTACGTGGTGTGCACACAATCTGTATTCCTAGTACTGTTTCCCGTCGTTCTTGTCGCTCTCCGATGTTGTACACACGTAGGCCATGTAACATCAACAGGTCTTATGAAATACCCGGGTCATAACTGTCAATGGCTGTCCACACTGCTGCTCTGCCTAACTCTGCTGTGTGCCGTAGGGGAAGGCATATTGACAGATGTTACACGGAACGAGATATCAGAGCCAGGACTATACGTCCCTCAAATACTTGCGCTCTTGACCGGACTAATAACCTTGCTGTATTACCACCACCTAGAATATTGGAATCGTCCTGGTCTAGCATGGCTATTGCTAATATACTGGCTGCTAACATTACTTGGAGAGGGGGTTGAACTGACCCATTTAATTAATCACTTTGGTTTTGATATAAATATATTGAAAATTGACGTGACTTTGATAAGCATATTCTTCTATTTCTGCTGCACTCTGGTAGAAATCAATCTATTGCGCACCAAGGTAAGATAGTGACCTTTATCTTGTACACTCGAGTATCGACTATTATGCCGTCATTTTTTGGAAGGACAGCCTTTATGTGGAATTGGGATGTCATGTGTCATGTGTCATGTGGGAGGGGGACGTCACTGTCATATGGGAGGGGAACGTCAACGTCTATCTCTCTAAAGGAAGGGCAATCGCGAAGGGACAAGAAAAGGTGCTCGCACGAAGTGCAATTCGTGAACACCATATTGTTTAGTTTATTTAAACTAATATATTATTAACTCTAACGTGCCTGTTGTCAAATTTACATATAATTATGCCACAACCAAGCCATGGCAAGTTGACCACTCCGAACAAAAACATTATGGGGTATATAATCTATGTCATTATATGTCATAAGACGTGTCTACATCATTGTTCTGTTGTGCTCGAAATGTTAGTGAAAACGTTCGTAGTAATCGACTTTATAAATACTGGGAAATTCTGTTTGCGCATGCTTAAATATGTTATTCCCAAATGTTTTTCTTTGCTTAGCAGCAAAATGTTATGACATGTATGTATGTATGTATGTATGTATGTATGTATGTATGTATGTATGTATGTATGTATGTATGTATGTATGTATGTATGTATGTATGTATGTATGTATGTATGTATGTATGTATGTATGTATGTATGTATGTATGTATGTATGTATGTATGTATGTATGTATGTATGTATGTATGTATGTATGTATGTATGTATGTATGTATGTATGCATGCATGCATGCATGCATGCATGCATGTATGTATGTATGTATGTGTGTGTGTATGTATGTATGCATATATGTATGTTTGTGCATGTCTGTTTGTGTGTGTCTGTGAGTGTCTGTCTGTCTGTCTGTCTGTCTGTCTGTCTGTCTGTCTGTCTGTCTGTCTGTCTGTCTGTCTGTCTGTGAGTGAGTGAGTGAGTGAGTGAGTGAGTGAGTGTGTGTGTCTATCTGTCTGTCTGTGAGTGTGTATGTGTATGTATGTATGTCTGTCTGTCTTAGAGCGTGTGCGTGTGTGTGTGTGTGTGTGTGTGTGTGTGTGTGTGTGTGTGTGTGTGTGTGTGTGCGCGCGCTAAAATCATTAAAATCATACAATTTCCACCCGTAGTTCTTTGGATGCTGTTATCAAGAAAAGGAATATCCGAGGGATCTTAAAAAGAAGTCGATGTATTTTTATTTCACATACACCAATTTCTTATCAAAGGGCCTGTTTTGGTGGATGAAATGGTTGTTTAGTCTGGGCTACCGGCAACCATTAGAGATGACGGACATTGGATGCTTAACAGGGGAATATGAAACTAAATACCAGTATAATTTTTTTGAAACTGAATTCAAGGCTGAAAAGGTAATATTAATACCTGCTGTGTTTTATAGGGGTACTGACAAAGTGCCGGATTATTAGTCGGTGCTCCACGCCCTCAACGGCAGAGGCTGGACAAAAATAGGAATTGATTCTGGGGCGCATTCGATTTGCACAATTCATTATAATTAAGATTTATCGATCACACTTATGGTTTGTAATCACACTAATCATGCCTCGAACCATGAGTAAACCGGTTAAAAAAATGGCACAGAATATTATATTGTTGTGGGGTAACTGTTTACATGTAAGTATCCATGATCGTGATTGGGCGTTTTGTTTACAACGTCGTTTCCAGAAATGACGTCAAATTAATTAAAATCATGATTGTACAAGTCAAATTCACACCTGTTCTTAAGTGAAACCTATGTTTTGAATGTCACCATTTTAAAACTGTTGTATTGGTAACGGAAACATCATTAATCGATCAGACAAGTCGTGATCGCCGTTGACGGCGCCAGATTTCCAGGTGCGGACCCAAAAGTCAATTTGATTTCATATATCGTGTATACGTCAGCGTGCGCATCACTTAAATACCCCCGCGTCGGTCTTTTTTGTGTGTTTGTCCAGCCCATGCAGTCTGCAGATACGTGGGGAAGCACAGAAATAACTCTCCCTACTTCAGTGAAGTCAACTGCAGAGACAACACTGTTGTACATGAACAAGCAAATGATATCTGGCCCACATACACCCTTGCTCTAAAGAACTAAATAAAAAGAACAGTAAATGCCAGAAATAGTAGATTCGAGTGACTAGTTTGTTGAGAATACAAGAAACAATTTTTTTGGCCCTAAAATACACCATGCTCACATTTCATATATGTGTTTAGGAGAGAGCAGCAAGGAATAAGAAACAACCTTCACTGTGGAGAACCTACATTAAAGCATACGGTGCGGACTATTTGTTATCAACGTTCATAAAGTCGCTTGGAGATACATGTGCGTTTATACCACCTGTTGCAATAGGTGGAATTGTGGCTTATGCTACTGCAGTATACTACGACGAGGAGCAAGATGTGGTAGGTTGAGACATGTTATATAATAATGATTAAAGCGAATGCTTATAATGGAAATTGATGTCGTTTCACAGACAAAAAATGTTAAAATTGAACATATGGATGACAAACGGGTATTAAATTGGTCATTTTGAATTCATAAAACAACTCTAATGTATTTTCATGTGTAAAATATTTGTTATTGTACGTTACAATAACAAACTTTTAAAACACTTTTTAGCTATTTGCAATTTATTGAGTTACAAATATGGATTTGGTCAATGCTGTTTCACATTGTGTTTGGAATTAGGAAAACATAGTAAGAGTTGTCAAAAATCCACATTATTATTATTATTATTATTAACTTTATTGCCATAAGTATAAGTATAAAATTATACAATGGAATTCGCTTTGGTTATACGTAGCTCGGTTAAAACACAAACAGTGTGGATATGAATAACTATTAAAAGTGGAAAATATGTACATATACGCTAAAACGCTAAGACAAATTACGAATCATTTAAAATACGAACTGACAGAGGATAAAAACTATTTTTGAAGCGATTTGTTTTGGTTTTGATTGATCTATATCGAGTACCAGAGGGCAGCAGTTCGAACAATGTGTGGGCTGGATGGTTTATGTCCTTAATTACAGATTTTGTTTTCCTGGTGACGCGTGAATTAAAAAGTGACTCAAGAGATGGAAGTCCTATACCAATAATACGTGATGCCGTTCTCACAATTCTATTTAACTTAGCACGATCCTTATGAGTAGTGTTTCCATACCAGACTGTGATTGAGAATGTCAGAACACTCTCAACCACAGCCCGGTAGAATTTCTTTAAAATAGCTTGACTGACACCAAAGCTCTTTAAACGGCGTAGAAAGAAAAGGCGTTGTTGGGCCTTTTTTACAATGTGATCAACATTTTTCTCCCACTTTAAATCCTCTGAGATAAGTGACCCGAGAAATTTAAACGTATCTACGATTTCTACCTCTTTTCCATGAATATTCAGGGGTGTGTGATACATTCTCTTTTTCCTAAAATCTACGATAATTTCTTTTGTCTTATCAACATTCAACTCAAGGTTATTATCGGCACACCAACCAACAATTCTGTCCACCTGGTCTCGGTATGCTGTCTCGTTGTCATATTGAATAAGACCCACAATTGATGTGTCGTCAGCGAATTTAAAAATCAAAGAATCGCTAGCAGATGAGGCACAATCATGGGTAACGAGAGAATACAGCATGGGAGAAAGAACGCAGCCCTGGGGAGCACCTGTATTTAAAATGATTGGTTCCGAAAAGAAAGAACCCGTCTTAACCACCTGGGGTCTATTTGATAGAAAGTCAAAAATCCAATTGCATAGAGAACTATTGAGACCAAGAGACAGTAGTTTGTTGTGAAGATTTGCTGGAATTATGGTATTGAAAGCCGAGCTATAGTCAATAAAAAGTATTCTGACATAAGAATTTACCTTTTCAAGGTGGTTGAGAGCATAATGAAGGGCCAAAGACACAGCATCTTCGACTGAACGATTTGGATGGTAAGCAAATTGATATGGGTCGAATGAAGGAGGGAGACTAGATTTAATAACTTTCAGTACTAAACGTTCAAATACTTTCATTACAACTGAGGTTAGAGCAACGGGTCTGTAATCATTGAGTTGGGAGATAGTGGCTTTCTTAGGGACAGGTATGATTATTGACTTTTTAAAAATACTAGGAACCT
>NC_135569.1:7679039-7779039 GCF_964340395.1 Glandiceps talaboti | reverse complement strand
TATTAACCCTGTAATGAGTTCGTTTCTGTAACTCTTTGTAACTACATAGGGTGGAAAGCTACAGAAACTCAGAGTTTCCAAGCCTTATTATTACAGAGTTTTACTTCAATCAATGTAGTCATCCTCAATGAAAAATTAACCACTTCAACAGCATGGTTTTTTAAAAATAAAGTGACAGCCCACCCTTTAATGAGTTTGTTTCTGTAAGTCTTTGTAATTAAACCCTACAAAGGGTTAAATCTTCACTAACTGTGATTGAAGTTTTACTTTCATCGACCAGACACTCATACACTGAATAGTGTTATAATACCAATAATTAGTTAGACATTGTACATGACAATTAGTCGATTTTATTCAGAAGTAGTACAGTAACAGTTTGAAATCGTGATTATATTGAAGCACTGATTTTTGGGTGCGGACCTAAAATCAATTTGATTGGATTTATTGTACCTTATTATGTGTAAAGCTGTGTAAACCATTTACCTGTTCAGGGTGCGATAATGTGAGTAAGTCAATTACATCTAACAAAACAGTTTCAGTTGCAGCTGTTTTTTTTCCCTTTTTGCAGTTTCAACAGCACTAGTGACCCCAGCCTGTGTGACCTTTATTGTGAGTAAAATACTTTTGTTCAACCATTTGTAATCCAATATATCTTGTTATCCCAGCTGGCACTGTCAGAGGAGATATAAGACTGTGTTTAGGTCTTCTTAGAATAAGTCATCTGTCTGTTCAGGGGACGGCTTCCGGTTCCAGGATGCATTGCGTGAGACAACACCGCTTATGCTTTGTTTAGGCTTGTTTTGTCTTTAGTACATTTGAAATAACAAAACATTATGTTGAAGACTGATATAACTAACAGTAAAGAAAGTTTAGGGTTTTAGCTGCTAGTTTGGTCAGACATTTGTATGCTGTAATTTCTTTATTTCTTTATCCTTATAGTCATTTACTGTTTATTCTGCGGTATCACCGACCCCACTGACGCCAGAGCTGACCTTTGCGACAATAGCTCTTGTATTTCAACTCAGTGTACCACTGGAAATTTTACCATATTCAATTCAGTGTATCGTTAATGCAGTGGTCAGCACAAAAAGGTTACAGAAGTTTTTCCTGGCAACAGAAGTAGAGGAATTCGAAAACGGTCGTTCGCTCCTAACCAGGGGATTTGATGACATTGACGATGACGATGATGATGATGATGATGATGATGAAAACGTTTCAAATGGAGATATGGTAATATTGCTGTAATAGTTTATCTTTTTGAATATTTATTTAGGGTCTGTTTTTGACACAAAAGTAAATTGGTAGATTTCTTGATATAAGCTGCCCTCAAATATGAATGTTAGGGCAACATAAGTTACCACAAAACATGGAAAGCCACAAGCCCTGCAGGAAATAAAGACATTTTCTTTAAACTTTGAGTTCTGGAGAGTCATTACATGATAATTTATTAATTATATTACACGTGATTGTTGTGAAATACTGGGGTGAAACTGCTTCTTCATGAATTGCTCAGTGGACACCCTTGCCATAGACAGGCGTTTGCCATGGGAGTCAGCATACCTGCACTTGAAGGAAACAACCACCTTAGTGTGACTTCTTGTCAATACTCAGCGCTCATGCTCACACATGGTCATTATTTTCTTGGCATGTATGCAATTTCACCTTCTTAGTATATATCTACCAACAAAAACCCTTGCGAGTCTTATCAAACCTCAATTTTGACAACGGAAGTTTACCATTATGATATTACCCATAAAATGAAATATATGATAATTCAACTGAATCCCCTTTATTGACAGACTACACATCGATATGGTTTGCATGAAAAGGACTCTGCAAAATCAAGTCTGTATAGTAAAATTGGACAAGTCGAATATGGAACATTTGAGAGTGAAACAGCCCTAATTTCAGATGGAAAAACACAAGGCATTTCAGACCACATTGCCTTGAAGGTATTTAACTTCCATTAGCACAGTATGTATGTATGTATGTATGTATGTATGTATGTATGTATGTATGTATGTATGCATGCATGCATGCATGCATGCATGCATGCATGCATGTATGTATGTATGTATGTATGTATGATGTATGTATGTATGTATGTATGTATGTGTGTATGTGTATATATATATTTGTGTGTGTGTGTGTGTGTGTGTGTGTGTGTGTGTGTGTGTGTCAGCTATTAAATTAAAATGGGTACATTCTGTAAGAAACCACAAATCCTTATTAATAATTAATACCTAGAAAAAATCAAGAGTTTCCATGCAAGTTTTGAAATAGAGGTCAAATTTATAGTAATTATTCCCCTGAAATGTGACTGTAGTCTATTTGTATCACTCTAGGCCAGAAAAAGATAGAAAAAATGTTAGGTAGTATATGCCACTTGTGTGTATGAATATAATATATCACGATTACTTGAACAAAGTGTGATGTTTTTTTTTCATCTAGGTAACTAGTGGCAACTTCGCATGGGAAAGTGATGCAAGTCAACCTACTTTGAAAAATATCAATCTACAGGTACCATTAGGTGAGTGTTTTCTTACAAATTCCCAAACAATAATTCAAATCAGATTTTGTGTGAACCATCCCCCATTTAGGTACGTGTATGTACCATTATAAACAGTCCCATTAACAGCAGCCGTTACTGAGAAGATGAAGAAACAGACAGACCGGCAGCATAACCCTTGCATATCCCCTGCTTACTGTATACAATGAATGCTTTGGAATATTTCAGTAAAACAAATCCCCATCTGAAATATTACCATTATGGGTGGAACATGCAACCCGTGGTTACGGTACATTCATTTGGATAAAAAACCCCAACATTTTGACGTTATTGTTGAGAAAAAATGACAATTTGGCAAATAATTTCAAAATTCATTCAACTGCAAGTATTAAGATTAATATTCAAATGAAATGTTTAAAATCACTTGCTTGATCTATTAGGGGCACTGTATATGGTGATTGGTAAAGTTGGAAGTGGTAAATCCTCCTTGCTATCAGCCATATTGGGAGAAATGACGACAATTTCTGGCAGGGTGCAATTTAACAGGTACGAAATGCAAGTGAACGGTATTACATAATAGCAAATATTCCTTAATAAGCAATTCCCCCCCCCCCAAAAAAAAAAAAAAAAAAAAAAAAAAAAATTAATGAAAATCTTTTGAACCTAGCTACCTTATTTGTCAGATTTTTTTTTTAGAAATTGTTTCAACCCTAAGACGAAATACCCATTGGTCACAGTCCTTCTGTGATAGTTTTATGAGGCTTACAATATGTAAATGAAGACAATTATATATGTAGAGTAGAGTAGAATGAATACAATATGCAGACTACACTGTATAAATCTAACGTACAGTCTGAATGTGGTTTAAAAAATAATTTAAAAAATATACTTTGGCAAGAAAATTTACACGAAAATAGAAGTGAACTCGCATCGTATTACCATTTTGAATGTAAAAAATGTTAAGGCTAGGCTGCTGAAACTAGGGTTGATTGGTCTATCGGAAAAACACCATTTTTTCTTTGATCTTAATATAATTTTGGTAATTTTTGGTCTGTAGACGACAGAACAATGTTTCTTACGTCCCTCAGAAAGCATGGATACAAAATGCAACTTTGCGAGACAACATCCTTTTTGGGCAGTCATATGACTATAAAAGGTGAGTTTCAGCAATTTGTCATTTTTTTGTAGTTTAGATAAATACTACATTGCAGTAGCAGCTAGTTTTGGTCATTAAATAGCTTTGTACAATACATTCCTTTCTCCGTTACCTACACTCTGCCACTGGGGGACTCTGTGGCAGAGAATATCCCAGTTACAGCTAGTACAGGTTTAATTATTCAAAATGAAATAGAGTCAAGACTTGCCCATAACCGGCTACACCTGTGCAATGTTTTGAAACTCTCAAACACTTGTCAATTATACACAAATATGGGGATCAACTTGGAAGAGTTGTAAGACATCCAGTTATCCCATCATTTACACACTCGTTGATGTATATAGACTATGCATGAATATCGATAACCGATTTGCTTGTATTGAATGACATATGATTTGGACATGATTTATAGATACAAAACTGTATTGGAAGCCAGTGCTTTACAACCAGATATTGATATCCTGCCTGCTGGTGATATGACAGAGATTGGTGAGAAAGGGATCAATCTCAGTGGAGGACAGAAACAACGAGTCAGCATCGCTAGAGCTATTTACAGTAACTCAAGCATTGTTTTGATGGTGGGTTGTTTGTGTTTCTTAAACGGGAGCAAAAAAGTTTGGGTGGTTTTGTATTAACTTGGCATAACATAACACCATTATAGCTACGTCACTGGTCAATATAAAACTGAAATAACAACGCAAGGAGCAATATGATGTCTACTAGTGCCCAAATAAGGCCATGCAATACATGTCACATTGTAACACATTCTCAGGCACATATTCTTCCCATGGTCAAAGCAAATCACCAGTAGGACTCACTTGCTACATGAATAGTGCCCTACGGAAAATAGAATGCGACTAGTGCAAATTGAAGTCACTATGGTCACTAGTGCATGTTACATGGTACAATATAAGCCAATCAATGAAGACTGTAAGAAAACGATGTGCTACAATTACAATTACTTACATACCCTAGAATATATGAATAATGCACTCATAATTATTTTAAGAGGAAATCAATAATGAACGAGGTGGACTTCTGATGATGTAATCATCACCTGTGATAGCTAAGTCTTGGTATCTGTGAAATGAATCAGATCTAAAATTTTCCCTGTCTTTTTAAAACAGTATGCTGTTCCTACTATGAAACCTTTCACAACCACCTGTTATTCCAATTTTTTTTCAGGATGACCCACTTTCAGCCCTCGATGTTCATGTTGGAGCACACGTGATGGAGCATGGAATCATGGGTCTACTCTTGCGTGAAGACAGGACAGTTGTTCTTGTAACTCATCAAATGCAGAACCTGGAATATGCAAATCTGGTATGTCGATGCCATAGGTCATAATCTGGGCCATGTGATAATACTGTGTGTGTGTGTGGGGGTGGGGGTGGTATTGGGTAGGTCAGACAGTTGTTCGTGTAACGCATCAAATGCAGAGCCTGGAATATGCAAATCTGGTATGTCGATACCATAGATCATAACCTGGATCATGTGGTTGTACAGTGAGGGTATTGGGTAGCTCAGACCTCAGACTAAGCAGGTTGGGAGTAGGACAGGTGCCTTGCTCGAAGTGGAATCGGTCCCAGGTTGAACACAGGATCAATTTATGACCTCAGTTTGAGGTCTGAGCTACCCTTACAAACCTTAAAATCGTGCTGGAGATGTCAAGTTATTATGCTGTCGGCTTTCCCTATTAAAGGAGGGCTACACATTTACATGATTTTTATATCATTATTTTGCACTTTCCATTTTGTCAGGTTGTTTTGATGGAGGATGGACTGGTATCTAGACAGGATAACTTACACGATCTGAAAACACACAACCCTGAATTATTTGCTGAATGGACAAAGCTGATAGAATCAGTCAGTGAATCTGAAACGGAGAGCGAAACCAATGTAGTCCAGGATATCGAGAGTGATAGAGAAAGTCTTCATCGTCAGATCAGCAAAGTAAAAGTCGAGAATATCGTAGAAGAAAGTAAGTATCAAGAATATTTTGAAACCTTGCAAATTATATATTTGAAGTTGTACTGATTTCTATAAAGAAAGGTTATCTAACAAGGCTGGATACATGACTTGCATGACAGCGTCATCAGGAAAGGGTTTGTTGATCTTTAAGAATGCTCATTTTCAAGTATTCTCAGACAAGGTTTACATATTTCACACAGAGTCAGCATATCAATCTGTATCACCCTGTTCTAAAAAAAACGGCTGGCTCAAACTGAAATTTAGTACATGGTGAACACATTCTTTGATGTGGGTGGGGTGAGGTGGTAATAACTAGCATAACTGGCATTAAGAATGTCCCGTCAGTTGAGCCATTGGTAGATATAATGTCCCTGCATGCATATTTAATAGTTTATATCATAAAACTCTCACTGTAAGTGGCACTCTTTATAATGGCACTTTCAAGTTAAACCTGGTTTCTAATTTATCTACAGGTTCCGATCCAGATGGTACATTGGTTTCCAAAGAAGAACGAGAAAGGGGATCAGTATCGTGGAAAGTGTATCTTGCCTATGGAAAGGCGGTAAAGTTACCCCTGGTAGTATTAGTTCTTTTCTTATTTGCTGGTGTGGGTGGGATGCAGATGGCCACTGATTTCTGGTTGGCAGGATGGTCGGAAGCTGGAGTTGGTGACTCTGTGAATCAAACTGTGGTAAGCAGTCGTGTTTGCATATGTTAAACACATATTAAATACATTCCCAAAGTTTGTTTCCTCTTCAAGAAATAACTGACTTTTATGTGTGACTCAACAAGGTTTAAAGTTGTGGAGTGATGATATTTGAATGGAAAAAAACACAGAATGAACAAAGAACCATGTTGAGGTCCAACCCGAGTTCATATCTTTGTTTATTTCATTTGTTTTGTTTTGATTGTATTTTCTTGGGTCGGGGTGGGTATTTTTGCTGCATATGAAAACAAACGTACAGAATTATTTTATTCCAAGTAGTTAAGCATATCTGACCCGGTCATGTGTTATTGGCATAACATTGGCATAACTCAAATCTCCGCTTGTATAAGAATTGCCATTAGATAAGTACATGTATACAAATACCAGGAATCCCCCGCATGCTATCAACTTAACTAAAACCAAAAGCCATAACATGATGCCTTCAAAGGGATGGCACATATCGATATGAATATTATACCGAGACAGTTTCTAAATTCTTGTCACCCACAGAACAAGATGATAGCTATAATTTAGGTTATGCCACTTTAATGCTTATGAAAATATTAATTTTACAATGGCTGACACATTTTGCAGAAGAATCACTATACGAAAAGTCAAATTTACTCACCTTTACCCTACCTGTGACCCACCTAACCACCATCTCTGTCCAGGGGTAGTACGAGACGCAGTACAACTTTTGACTGTCTACAGCCACCAGGTGAGAGATCACCGGGTAAATTAAGTCAAAGGTGGTACTTCGTCTCATACTCACCTCATTTACACATCCTCTGTCCAAGATTTACCCCGGTGGAAAGACGGGGTCAAATATGACTTTTCGTATGGTGAATTGAAATCAATTATCTGTTTCCCAAACTTACATGTGCCGTGTTTGTTTAAAAGCACGTGTATTGGTATATTTAGTAAACATGTTGCGAGAGATAACTAACACCACTGTGGTTCTTGTGATTGCTTTTTTACTTTGAAGCTTAATGACGAAGTTCCTTATTATCTCAGTGTTTACGGATTGCTATTGTTTGGATACATCAGCTTTACCATCATCGCTACCAGCAGTGATATTATCTTTTCACTGTTCGCTGCTAAACGTATACACATTGCATTATTACGTAATATCGTCCATGCACCACTGAGATTCTTTGAAACAAACCCAATTGGTCGAATACTGAATAGATTTTCATCAGATACAAATAAGATAGACCAGGTAAGTAACATTTATATGAGTTTTCAGCTTAGAGTACTGTTTTTCGCCTACTTTCCTTTCGCCAATTATTATTCAACCAATTAGTGGTCTTATAAATTTTGAATAAAATTTACGGCTGTATGGAGAGGACACTTTTCAGATACGTTATCCAATAGGGAACTTGCAATCCACACTGAGCATGCTCAGATACAAAGGACTATGGGATTATCTGTGGTTATCGTAATACCTAATCTGGAGCTACCGATAACAAAACCTCCCACAATAGTCAGGGTAAACTATTCGTGGTTGCAAACAATGTAACAGTATTGTTTACAATACCAATTTATTAGTATTTATTATCACATTTCCCATGATGCAACATTCAACAAGGCGGGTTTGCAAGTTCCCTATTGGAATCTTCGAATTACACATAACAATGAAATAAAATACCAAGGAATATGACTTATGATTTACTTATTTTCTCTATTGCAGAGGTTATGGTTGACAATTAACAATATCTGTGCAGCATTCGTGGTCTTTCTGAGTGCTGTTGTCGTCAATATTGTAGCAGTGCCAATATTTGCTCTCCTCTTTATACCACTGTTAATTCCCTACTACTTTGTACCAAAATATTTCGTCACAACATCCAGGTGGGTCGCCTGTCATGGCGTAATTTTTATATACAACTTGTACTAATAATGATTGATATTGCAGCAGTTATCGCAAAATGTGCAATGGTTATTAAAGTGTACATGCACAGGGTGATACTTTATTTTTCGTTATTATGGTTATTGTGCCATAACTATAAAGGAAAATTGGTTTTGTGATAGTATAAAATAACTCCGACACGAGAAATTGTGTGAAAAATCAGCCACCCTGCCCAGCCGCAGAGCACCTCAGAATGTACTTCTCATTTGCATATGGATAGGACAGATTTTGGACACCGTGACGTCACTCCGGGAACACAATCATCTTCTTTAGTGTATCAACCTTTGCATGTACACTTTAAATGATGTATCGAGTTCAGTGGAACTGATCACAAGGTTTCATGTTAAACACAATAAAGATAACATACAAATATCCTTTATTGAGTAATGTATTCATTTATAGGGAACTTCAACGACTGGACAATATAACAAGATCTCCTGTATTTGCACAGTTCTCAGAATCCCTTGGAGGTCTACAAACAATACGAGCGTACAGGTAAGTTTATGGCTCTGAAACGGCCTGAGAACTCACCCTTCCCGCCCCATTCAACGTTTGATACATTGAAGAAAGAAAACATTCATCAGCATACCCTATGTTACATTATATATGACATGTTGATGCAAAGTGAAAGCTAGTCAGAGTTTTTGGGAACCCTTTGAGTTGTGTTTTGTGAGACCACCTAGTTTCGTTGTGATAGTGGGTAAAGCAACAACTTCAACTTGTCAACCATATCATCAGCGTTGATAAGGTTATTACACATATGCCCTCGCTATCCATTTTACAGTGAATACTCAGAAAAGGCTAAGATGAATGAAAATTGAATGAATTTATGCCTTTATCGAATAATTATATTGCCAATCCTTATATGTTTCAATTATTATATATAATTTAACTGAGTTAACAAAGGTTATTTATTTATTCTTTAGGGATGAAAAACGATTCAAGCAATGCTTGGCTGATCGCATTGATACAAACAACAACGCCCATGTATATGTACAGTTTAGTTTCAGATGGCTGAGTATTCAGATAGTAAGTATATTTATGTTGCCTTCGATATCAGCAAAGCAGGCTGGTTAGTTTACCTGGCAATTCATCTCCCACCCCAATTTGATGTTATCAATTACAGTATAATTTCGTTGTCTGCAATCATAAACTTGATTTCTAACAAGAAAGAATGGGTTTGTAAGTAAATAAGATATGACTTCTACTGTTAAGGTCTTTATTTCAAAGAGATTGCTGCAATATTCAATACCTTGTCTTTTAAAAAAATTAAGCACTTCGATTAAGACTTCGGGCACATATCTAAAGTTATCTGGTGTTATTCTGACAAATATTAACATTGTGTGGGGACACCCATTACAAGTCTGAAAAAATTATTGTTGGGTATGTACGAATAAGTTAGAAATGTTTTTGTACGACTATTGTTGAGCCAGGCAACCATTTCTTTCAACTTGACCGACTGACTTACATTGCATTTACCTCAAAAAGGTGGTCATTTAGTGAAAAGATATCAAGGCAATATTTTACTCATCTTTTGAAGGAGACGATTGGAGCTGCCTTTATTTTGATTTCTGGGATGTCATCTCTGTTGAGTTGTATTCTTGGAACTCTTGAACCAAGTTTAGTTGGAATGTGCCTGTCATACTCGATTTTGGTGAGTATTACAGTAATCTGAAAAAATGTTCACTACCCAATATACTACTGCAAACAGGGACTATATGCGACTGGGTGTTTCAGTCTACAATGAAAATTATTCAAGCTGCAAATAGGGAATTCGAAAAGACAGAACAGTATGTTTTACTCTACAATGTGAATTAACAAAGCTGCAAAAAGGAAATAGGAAATTACTATCAAAATAGTCCAGAAGAATGTTGAGTCAAATATCAACAATTAAAACTAGTGAGATTCAATGAAGGTTAGCTGTTGTTTAGATTCCAGCCACAGGAAAAATGATTTGTTCAAGGCTTTTTGTCGATCAGTCATCCCCAAGCCACCTTTTCAACCCATTCTCGTTTTGCAGCACAATTAATATCCATTGTAACAACTATTAGGACAACTATTAGCACGCTTGTAACATCAATTCTTTCGTGGTGACCTGTACACGTACTATACGTTTTAATTTGTATCTGCATACTCTAATCTCAATACTCTCATGTTTTTTAAAAATAACTATTTGTGAAACCAGAGTGCTGAGCCCTTACACATTCCAAATTCAACATTTGATTTGGCTTATTTGCATTTCATTTGCTTATGCTGCAGAGTTTTTTTAAACACCTTGCTCAGTTATGATTGAGTATCCTAGTCTAGGTTTTGAAGACCCCGAGAAGGCATCTGTTGATGTTGCACTTTAAAACACATGCCATTTCTTTAGCTTGTAGGCCGACTCAATTGGATGGTTCGAATGCTGGCTGAATGCGAAATGCAAATGAATTCGGTTGAGAGAATCGAATACTACACACATGTACCTACTGAAGAATATCGAGGTATGGTAATTCCATAATACAAGAATATGTAGTTTTTCACTAGTGATGGGTACAAAAAACGTATCTAGGTATACCCCCGAGTATCTGTTTTTTTGCTGGTTTATTTAATTATTTTATTTGTCCTTATACTTGTCGTTCGTTTGCTTGTTCATTTGTCATTTATTTGATAGTTTATTTATTTATTTTGTTTTGTTTTATTTTGTTTTGTTTTGTTTTGTTTTGTTTTGTTTTGTTTTGTTTTGTTTTGTTTTGTTTTGTTTTGTTTTGTTTTGTTTTGTTTTGTTTTGTTTTGTTTTGTTTTGTTTGTCACACGGTTCCTGGGTGCCCTGTGACTAAACCTGCTTCCACATTAGTATCAAATACAGTATTTTTTGCGTTGCTGGAAAATCTTGCATACAATAGTACATATTAAACCTGGTGACATGCGAGAATTATTTTTTATAAAAAGAATCCTCTATCCGGGGGATAAATGGCCAACAGTGTCACATCCGGGTAACGTTGATGCAATAAACATAAATGTTGGCACCGGGTTACTAAATAAACATACTATAGGCATCATGCGACTCAGACAACTAATCATGGTCTCCATGGAATACACTGAAATTGATAATCCAAGTTCGTAGTCTGAGTGGCGAGAACCATTTGGTCGACCACCAGTCTAATACTTAGACAACCTTTATTCACACTTCATAGTTTCTTGTCGCACCTGTTGCAATCGACAATGACATCACTAGCATGGCATCATGCGAACAGAAATACCCTAATTTTCACTTTTGCGAAATTTTTAATGCTATGGCTACAAATATTGTTGCCATGTTAACTACTTACAATAACGATTTTCTAGTTTCAAACATTGTCATTTATAGACTCTTAATTTCTCCTCAATGAATAAATAAATATTATGGCAACTTTAATAAAGAACTTACACAACCCTACAGTGTTTATAAGTTAGCAAAATAATGAAACAGCGTAATAATCCAATGAATGATACATTTTCCTCAGACTATTGTATATATAGACAAAGTGAGTTGCAGTGTGTTAATGAAATAATGTGTATCCACCAATGAGGCTTAATTTTCTTCTAAATCTATCAATCACGTATATAACGTATGATCTTACAGGAATAGTTTGTCCACCACATAACTGGCCAGATAAAGGGAATATCCAGGTAAAGAACATATCAGCACGGTATTCGACAGAATTACAACCTGTCTTACAAGATGTTAAAGTGAAGTTTGCAGCTGGTAGCAAGGTAATTATAAGCTTTGTTTGATTATTCATCTCCATAGATTAAAAACATATGTCAGATTCTTTTCCTTTTCTCCTGCTGAATCCTGTATGTAAAGTGCATGGGATGTGAAATGTATTGATAATCTACTGTGGTAAAATAAGCATAGTATCCTACGTATAAACTAGAACACTAATTCTGTATACATGTGTTTATTCATGTATTCACATTGTATAGATTGGAATATGTGGACGGACTGGTAGTGGTAAATCATCACTTACTTTAGCTCTATTCAGACTAATTGATACATATAAAGGTAAATATGTCACTTATAATGCTCTAGATATACTTGATGTTTACTTACTGACACTTAGAACTGTCTTACTTAGTTTATACTGATATTTCGTCTTGCAACGAATGATCATTACACAAATAACAAGCTAGTAAGGCAGGGGTGACAGCAGAAGATTTAGAATATCTCAGGAAGTTATACATACATACATACATACATACATACATACATACATACATACATGCATACATACATACATGTACATACATACATACATACATACATACATACATACATACATACATACATACATACATACTAATATATTCAAATGTCCCCTCTAATAACAATAATGATAATAACAACATTAAATAAAATTACTTCACTGTGTCATTGGTGCAATCTCTTTTGGTTGCGAAAAGATGGTCTTCGTGTTTGCAGTGTAAAGCTCCTAAGAGAGTGTCCACTGACACCTCTATTGTGATGATTGGTTGAAATTACAATAAACGATTTAAACATTCTTTATAGTCTTGAAACAAAATGAAAACGCAACGAAAACACAACTCTTACTGACAGTTGTTTAGTAGATGTAAAACACCATAATAACCAAAGATATCTTTGTTTTTATTTAGGATGCATCATTGTTGATGACATTGATATCAGCCATGTACCACTATTAACCCTACGCCAAAGACTTGCCATAATCCCGCAAGACCCAGTGCTCTTTTCTGGAACGATCAGGTCAGGATTTCCAGGATTTCACACTTGCATTTATGAAATAAAGATTGAAAAGATGGGGACTTCCATTCAAAGTGTACATTTAGTATTATGTTATATTTTGGGGACAGTGTTTACTGTTTCTACTTTTCTATCCTCATTAAGTATGGTACCTTGGCAGACAATAAGTCCTAATTTAGATATATAACTATAACACTTCTCTTCAAGGATTGTGTGTTGATGTTGAATATATGTCTAGCTCTGTTACTACTATTGTATCTGTCTGTATCGGAGCCTTCAGTAATTACAAGGGATGGGGGTCAGGCATGGGCTGTCGTGTAAAATGTGATTCTCCCCCGATTCCATTGTGCTAAAAAGTGACCCTCCCTCAATTTCCCTTGTCTAAAATATGACCTTCGCCCGTTAAAATATTTTAGAAACATGGTTGAAATGCTGTCAGACACAGACATAGTTTAAGGCAAATTTGGGCTGATCATTTCCATGGTTACAAGGATGCTATAGTAAAAGTAAAACATGTTTACAGCACCTCATATATATAGCTAATAGCAATGCAAAGTACAGGTCCAACTATCATAACAATATTAATTTCTGAGCATCAATAAGTGTGCACCTACCGGCTATATTGCGTGGATATTGCATAGGTGCCAAACCACAAAATGCTGCTAAGTCAGACAATACAGTTAGTCAATTTTGCCCATTTTCTAAAATGTGGCCCTCCCCGAGAAACAATTTGTAAAAGGTTACCCCTAATTCCCCCGGCCCTCCCCCTTGTAATTACTGAAGGATCCCTTAGCATGGCAGAACAAATCTGTGACATAGAAGTGCATTGTTGTGAGGGAGAACGACCAAAATATCCCATATCTTCTCTCCGAATGTGCATAAACTTGGGTTGTACATAGTGTAGTACATTGTATATGTGCATTCTATTCTGTGTTTGTGGTAACAATTTTATAAGAAATTCTGCCTCCAATGGCGGCCATATTTAATAAGATGATCAGTTACGTGGTATATGCTAATACACTGCCTATAGTACTGAAGGGTTAAGCTAATTAAAGACAATATCAAGGGGAACTCTGGTATTATTCATCTTACATAGATACAACTTGGATCCTGAGAGTGAACGCAGTGATGATGAATTGTGGGAAGCATTAGAAATAGCTCAATTGAAAGAAGTTGTGATAGACCTTGACAAACAGTTAGGTAAGGCATTATCAAACTTTATCTATTAGTGTTCATTGTGGGAGTCACATATATAGCTGGAATTGAATTCATATTAATTATAAGTTAAGTGCATTTATAAATGAGGAAAACAGTTACTATAATAGCCCTCTGTGGGTGATAATATTATAACATCATTAATCTGTAATTCGAGGTGGAATCACATTACTCTACAGACGAGGTCCAAGCAATTAAAAATTTAATTGAAATAAAAAACAACAATAGTCATATCAAAGAAAATCAGAAAATAGCTAATTTGGAATGTTTTCAGGTCTTTCAATGGTTATGCACAAATTATTTCTAAACTCTACTTCATTCATTACCATATATATATGCATCTCACCACATTAGTTAATTTATTCGTAAATGACAATAACCATCACTGACATCAATGGTAATATTTCACTGATAGAGGGCGGAATTCATTGATGACCTCCATCTTGAATGTTTAAGTGTTTGCACACTCGTGCCAAGGAAACCAAACATTTAGCTCGTGAATAGATATAAACTAAGCATAGATTTGTATATAAAGTTGTATTTGGCAGCTTATACTTGCTAATGATTTAAGTAACCTTTTCTTGTGCTTCAGATGCAGATGTCTCGGAAGATGGCGAGAATTTTAGTGTTGGTCAGAGACAACTGTTCTGCTTAGCAAGAGCATTTCTAAGGAAAGCTAGAATTTTGGTTATGGATGAAGCCACAGCGTCCATTGATATGAAAACGGTTCGTATGATATTTAAAGATATCAACAATAGGGAACTTGCAAACCCGCCATGTTGAATGTTGCATCATGGGAAATGTGATAATAAATACTAATCAATTAGCATCGTAAACAATAATATTACATTGTTTGTAACCACGAATGATCAATTCATAGTCACCTTGACCATTGTGGGAGAATTATTTTATTGGTAGCTCCAGATGAGGTATTACAATAACCACAGATAATCCCACAGTCCTTTGCGTCTGAGCATGCTCAGTTTGGATTGCAAGTTCCTTGTTTATGGCGTCATATGCCATGATACAATTGGTAGCTGCAACCTAAATTCTACCATATATTCAAATTGCTTAGTGCCATGAGGTATCGTTCTAAAATGGCCACAGGTCAATTTAATGCAAATGATTATGAATTACAAAAACCAGTCTTAATATAAGATTGCCAATCATTTCAATGTGACAGCCAACTAGGTATGCTATTAACTTTCACAATTTTGGACATGCCCATATTTACTGTCCAAATAAAGAGTGTCTGTCGATAATAAACTATTATTTTTTCATTTATATAGGATGCTATTCTACAAAGTATAGTAGCCACAGCTTTTGCCGATAGGACTGTGTTAACTATAGCTGTAAGTATACTTGTTTTATTATTTGCAATAACTGATCAAAACAAAATAATGAAAACATTACATTCATGTCCAAATAAAAGCTATGCCAGAAGATATGTCTGGTTAGAAATGTGGTACACTTATTATGGAGTATATGCATATCTATATATCTGTCTGCCTGTCCATCTGCCCGTCCGTCTGTCTGTCTGTCTGTCTGTGCAAATAGGGTAGATTTTTAATCATTCTCATCGACATTAAAAGAACACTACTTTCAGGACAAATATTATGGATCAAAAAGATGTAAAAAAACAAACAAACAAACAAACCAAATTTATATTGATAGTAAAGATCAGTTTGCATAATCAACGCATTCTAGATAAGTGACACATTTTCAAATGCAATAACATTTTAATGCTGTAAATAAGGTTGACCTAATCCAATGTTAATTACTCAATTAGTCTCAATACATAAGATCACATCAGTAATTGCCAAACCAGCTGTTCATGTCACCTTAAGGGTAGCATTAAGTTTACACCTAGGCTAGTAATAAATCAATGTACATGGATTCCAACCATTAATTTGAGTTTCTTTCTTGTCATAACCTACAGCATCGGATATCTACCATAGTTGACTCTGACTCTGTATTGGTGCTAAGTGATGGAAGAGTAGTCGAGTACGGGTCTCCAAAGACATTGTACAATAAGAATACAAGCATGTTTGCTTCGTTGGTGAAAGGAAAAAAATAATGTATCAGTAGTTTGCCCATATTAGTGTCATGTTCTAAATATTTAAAGTAGATAGGACATTTGCATGTGAGAATACACAGGGTTGTCGGGTATCTTTACTCAAGAAACCATAAGGCCAACATTGGATTTATATTAAGTCGGTACCGTAATAAATTATCATCCCATCAATTCGCATCGACTGCTCTTGTAAATCAACCACCCACAGAGTCTTAGAAATGTAATTATTTTCCTAATCCTTGCTTCGACCACAAAAAATCAATGTATTTCTTTTCCATTTTTATTTCAACCACCAAATATAACCATCAGTTGGGTGATTTTATTTTTCCGTATCCTAAATAAAAATGAAAAAACTTAAGAATGATTGGCAACGAAGAAAAACTGATTAAAATATTTGACTCATCTTACAATGTGACTTGCAAAATTGCAAATTAATTTTCATAATT
This sequence comes from Glandiceps talaboti, assembly GCF_964340395.1. Classification (NCBI taxonomy): domain Eukaryota; kingdom Metazoa; phylum Hemichordata; class Enteropneusta; family Spengelidae; genus Glandiceps; species Glandiceps talaboti. Next base: position 7,762,316 of record NC_135569.1, on the reverse strand, counting down.
TAAGTTAGTCTACCACAAAAAATCATAATTATTAAAACCTGGCCGAATTGATGGGATTATTCCAGTAGTTATAGCACATTTCTCACGATGTTTTAAGAGTTTTATATTTGACCTTTTTTTTAAACATATCAATGCAGATGCAGGAAATAAAAACATCATTTGATGCATATGAAAGTAGATAGCTTGTTATCATATTACTTCAACAAAGATTCAAATTCAAGATCACCTTTATAAATCACTGCCTCCATGTAGGATAATACAGCGTTACCTTTTTATGAGAGTACCGGTATGACTAGTCTGTAAGATACAACATTTGTGCTAAGCTATCACCCAGCACTGGGTTTAGAAGTCTGATAGGACTGAACAACATATCCAAGGGTAAACTATTGTAAAGTTCAGCATCTGAGTTTGTGTGGGGAAAAACTTAGGCTGGAGTACAAGATATACATATATTTTGAAATTTTTATTAGCAATGATCAAAATTTATTAACACTTTTTTGAAATTTATTTTTAAAAATAACAGAGGTTTTACCCAAAGAATATATTTTCTGATAAGTCATTTCTTCATTTATATATGTAATTACATGCCTTGATTGTGTATAAGCGATTAAAAAAACCCTTTTCTATGAGTTGGATATATGTTACTCAAGAAATAAATTGTTTCATAAAAGTTAGCTACAGTGTGAAGCTGGATTTTCTTGTATTTACATTGTGGCTTGGTGTGCTGAATAGTGTTAGTTAACTTCATTGTTATCTCCTATAGATACTAGACACATAACACTGTATATATAAAATGCAAATTAAGTTTATTATGAACTTTTAGATTCATCTGAATTAGTTCCCAGTTGTTTGTTTGATTGATTGATTGATTGCTTGATTAATTGATTAATTGATTAATTGATTGATTGATTGGTTGGTTGGTTGGTTGGTTGGTTGGTTGGTTGGTTGAATGGTTGGTTGATTGTTTGATTGATTGATTGTTTGATTGATTGATTGATTGATTGATTGATTGTTTGTTTGTTTATTTATTTATTTGTTTGTTTGTTTGTTTGTTTGTTTGTTTGTTTACTTAATTGCTGGGCGGGTGTTTGTTTGTTTGAATTAACTCATTGACTTGTGGCCTCAATCCCCCCCCCCCCCCATCCCCATGTACAGGTGCTATGTAACATATAGATATTGAAATCAAGGATTGTTATTGGGGGCAAGTAAAACCTATGAATTCCATTGTCTGTATGTATATAGTACCTCTTCAGCCTTCCCATGTTTGCTAAATGTATATATATTCTGTAAAAGTGAAATAATTTCAAAATCAATACATGTTCATTATTTGAACACTAGACTATTAAAGTTTAGTTCAGTGTACCATACAGCCCAAAAAGTGGGTTTATTACTCGGGGGATTACTCTGCTTTATCCATCATCCTCTTATCGGTTGGATGGTCGTCTGACCCTCATTTCCCGCCGAAATATCCATATTGAACCACTAATATATAATATTCAATATACACGTCACAATTACATTAATTATATCATCTACTCGTAAATTTGTGTCTGGTGAAATAAGGTCTGAATTAAGAAACGCTCGAGTAAAGGCTATACCAGTATTTTCTGCTGGAAAAGTTGTGACAGTGTTCCGCGCATGCTCAATACCCAGTTTGTAATGATACGTAGTGGTTGTGCCGGAGGAGTGCTTTATAATCAATTTTCTGGAATTGTGATGTTTGGTCTAAGCATTGATAATCAGTATTTTTCCGAATATTTCCGCATTATTTTGACTTTCTTCTTTATGAAGTGTCTTTATTCTTTTGGTTCGATTCCATGCCCTTCAAATCGCTCTTTTCCGTCCGGTATCATGTTAATATGAACCGTTACATTTTGTTTTGTTTCAACATTTATAGCACTTGCCATGATCTCCGCACCACCGAATTTGATTCGTAACTCAATCTCGCGAGATTTGCCCGTTGTTGCGCTGGGTGGAGTTGGTATGGCAATATGTGTGCCTTCCTCACTTACATGAGGCTCATCCACATATTTGGCATTCTCTTCGTCTGTAACATAGAATATGAATTTGGCCTCTTTTTGTGTTGCTTCAATCGGATTGAATGTATAGGTGCGAACATCCCCAACTCGGATCTCTTCGTTAATGACTGCGAGCCGTCTGAAAAGCTTTTTGCAATATGGGCCATTGGTGGTTCCGAACCGGTAATCATGTAAGTGATTCCTCGGGTCGAATTTTTTGCAAACACTTATTCCGTATGTCTTGCGACATATTCGTTTCTGCACGATTTCTGGCCTCTCGCCAAACATGACGGCTCCTTTTACAACGGCCAAACTAGCCTCCGAGGGTATCAAAATTCTGTAGTTGCGACCAAACTCAGACCGTAATTTATGTTGTAAAATTGGAGATTCGGAAAATCCTCCAACCACGAACATGCACGAGATGCCACGAACCTTTTCCTCTTCCAAAAGTTTTTGCAGATGACCAATGATGGAATCTAGAATCGCTTTGTGGAGGCTCTGCATAATTTCTGCACTCAGCTCAAGTTCACCTTCATCGTCATACTTTACATCACTTAATTTATAGCTTTGCCTAATTTTGTCATTCATTGAGACGTTACCAAACTTCTCGTTGTATGCAAGAATGAAGGTGACGGGCAAATGCATTTTAGTTGGTTTACCGGTTAGTGCATTACTCGAACGTTTCTTTATTTCCAGTTCCCTAATCATTTCTAACCATTTCCCCGGGAAGTTACTTCTGTATGTTTTGATGAATGACTCTCCGAATATTTTCGAAAGCATGGTCTCGTACTCTTCTTCTACCTTCATTCCTCCCCACGGACCACCAGTTGGTCTGTACAGTTCTTCTATGTGATCGTCCTTGGTAACATGGTGTACTGTTATATCGACAGTTCCGCCTAATTAAAACATATTTTATGGTAATTTTCAACAAAACGGTACATTAGCAACAGTGATTGCTGAACTGTTGAGACACATCATTATCATTAGTCATCATAACAACAGCTTGTCTTGAGAACATTTTAACTGATTCAGGCAGCCACACTACAAAGAATCGTTATCACATACACACATGAGTGTTAAATTTACATAATTCTATGTACATTGCATGTACATTTTCACATCCCACTACACTAATCATGCAAATCATCTGATGTTAACTTCTATTTTCATCTCAGTAATATGTGTACATTTACATAATGACTTCATTGTCATGATCGTAAGACCGTACACTGTGATCAATCAGGCTTTTGGGCAAACATTTTCAGTACTTAATTAACAGCCTTTACACTGTTCTCAAGACAAGCTGTTAGTATGATGCGAAGTACGACCAGTTAACGCGGTTTTTCAATGTGAACAGGGTAAGGGTACATGTATGGCTCGGAAGTAACATAAATAACTATTACTATGCATAATATAAGACCATAGATCAAATAAGATGAGTAATCGAGTATTCCCTGCCAATACCATTTTAAGGTGGCTATGCTTCCGTCCACTACATACTAGATAATAAAAATAATGACTTTATAATTAGATTTAAACTGAATGCCTCCTGTAAGGGCAAAACCACAGAGTTTTGGTCTTACACGCATTGTTGAATGCAAAATTCTGAGTGATAGGTATTATATGTGATGTACCCCTTAAATGGAAAGTTAATTATATGAAACTATATGAAATGTTGAGATTGTATAGTTAAAATATTGCCTAATTATCGAGAAATATTTAATTATGCAAATTAACCATTATGATTATAAGCTATATAAACAAGCTTTCAAGCATACATGACATGTGCATCTTTACCCTGAATACATATACTAAACTATCTTAATATATAGGTTGCATTCTAAAGATGTTATCTAATCATCAAAATGATTATTTATGCAAATTACACATCACAATGAAAATCTACATAAAAAACTACATCGAACACACGTGATTTGTTATGGTTGATGTGTGTACCATGTGAAATGAAATTTGAAGTTCACATTCCTAATTACCAAAACTCATTAATTAGCAAATTACTAATTAAAACTAAAAACTATACCAACAGTCTTTGTAGGATAACTGTGCTCTGTCATGGTTGATGTGCCAAATTATCTGGAATTTGAAGTGCATTCTATAAATATGACTTACTTACAAAATGTCATTAGTTATTCTAATTACTATGCCAACAGACTTTATGATTGGTAATGTGCCAAGTGTTGCAGAATTTGAAGAGTGCTTTCTTAAGATATAGCCTAATTACTAAAAACATCAGTTGTGCAAATTACTAATCAATGTTCATTTGATGTTTATCACAATCTAATCAGTTCTTGTGATTTGCATATTGAAGATGTATAGTAAGTTTCATTCAGGTGTAGTACTTTTTGAGATACCGTGTCCAAAGACAGATACACATACATACATACATACATACATACATACATACATACATACATACATACATACATACATACACATACCCACGCACACACACACACATACATACATACATAAATACATAAATACATACATACATACATACATACATACATACATGCATACATACATACATACATACATACACACACACACACTCACGGACACACAAACAGACGAAAGCTTAACATAACCTCCTCTTACGGGAGGTAAACATGAGTAGTAGACCAGCTATTTTCGCAGGTAAGACATTTAGTTGGAGGTGTACAATTGTTGTTACCAGTGGCCCTTTTCTTACCTTACCTGGTAATCATTAATGCCGAAACTAACCCCCCTATCTTTGCATTTGAACATACCCTATTTGGGATCAATATATATTTATTTGTTCACTCTGTCACTGCTACACCAAAATAGAGATGTTTTACGAGCTACATTTTACGAACTTATACAGTGTTCATTCGCGTGGCAATAGTGCAGAAAGCACAATATCATGCATGAACAACAATCCTCGTTGACGAATGACCGTAATGTAGGACACATTTAACTAACCTCCAGTATCTACAAGCACGTAGTTGGTGTCTGGTTTTGCTATGATGTTACCAATGCACACTTCTCCCTTCTCGTCTAAGAAGTCCCTCATACTACGTTTACGACAGTTGAGTGACGCAGCTTCCGGTTCGAGAGCAATGATGAGTTGATCTGATGCATCCTTCGAGACCAATCCAGCCTGCAAAGAGAAAGAATTACGTTCTACCTCGCCAAAGCCAAATTGAAGGCGTTCGAACAAAAATATGCGATTCATACTTTGGTGACAACGTTTGTGTAAGCCATTTCTCTAATGTACTCAAGCATTCAAAACTGTTAGTATTTTTCAATTTTGTCATATATTTTGCATAATGCTGGTACAAATTCGACAGTATTGGAAACCTACTCACAAAATAAAGTTGTACCCCTGAAGTTGTACCCCTGGACCCTGGTCATACCCTGTAACATGCTATGGTACAACTCTGTGTTAGTGTAAACGACACATGGTTGGGACAGAGCTGTGAGTACACTGCTGATACATTGATGTGTCTTTTCTATGTGTGATAGTAACTGTATATACATGACTGTACACATGGATGTGTATACTTGTGTGGTCTGATTTGTCATAATGTAATATATTTACACAATGTACTATTACTATAACCTATTTGTGAGAAACTCTCAGAACTTAATGTTACCCTTATTCATACCTGTACCAACAGATCTGCCACATGTATGTGTTTCAGTCACGTGATTACAGCAATGTGGTACACAGTCAGAAATTACAAACGTATATGCATACTTGTGTCAATTGAACTCTCATATATCTTAGATTACAGCTCTGAAATCTACAGAATCAAATCTACATCTGAAATCTGCAGAACCAAATCTACAGACTCTGGAACAGCACTTGTCTCACGTACGGTGTTACAGGATCTGTACAAGGCCTGCTACAGACGTGTCCTATCCTGTTCTGTGACTTGCCATGCAGTATATTTTCTAGCTTTCTTTTTTACTTTGAGTATTTAAAATCAATCACGTACCTCATAAGCTGCTTCTCGCATAAATTTTTTGGCTGAAGATGTCCAAATTGCCGGCACTGTTAATACCCATTGGATCTTTTCTGGTGGCAACCTTTCACCAGCCCTCTCAATCATGACTTCAATGGCTTTTTCTTTCAAAAAACGGATTGCATGAGCAAACACCACTATTGCCTTGATATTATTTCCATTTTGTGCCGTCAGGTAAAACTTGTCTATTACCTGAAAGTATGCGATATCAGAGCATTTTAATAGTTATCACAATTTGTTCTCATTCTTGTGGAATTCTCACACCTAATTGGTCTTTTCTTGATTTCAGCACAACATTTTCTTAAGTTTCTATACTTCAAACATGTCCAGTTTGACTCACTCCTTGAAACACAAGGGAAATATTATTTTCTATAAATACGAAAATCAGAGAAGTAGTAAACAACCTGAAAAACATATTCAAGCCTGTATGATTACATTTTAATTTCTCAGACCCTTGAAAGAATCTCCCATTCCAATCACAGTATAAACCGCACTATATATAATACAAAATCAAATGCCACTGTAAAAGTGTACATGGTTAGTTTAGAAATACATGTAGTATTGCCTGCTGGCACATACAGGAACTACTATGATTGTAAAGTGTTGATGGGGTATCTAGTTGTGAATGAACTGATAAAGACATACGAGACAGATGTTCACTATGCTAGTACTTACTATGGAATGATACTTATTTAAATATATACAAATGGATATAACGATTAGTTACACTTTGATGAGCTAGATAGTGGTCAATCTGATTAAAATCCGATGTAGTGTACCACAGCGCGATTTTCTTTTGGCTGTTACATTTGTTCTTTTGTGAGCTCTCATTATATATATCTGTCAAAATACCATATGTTTTCCTGAGCTACACGTGAGGGCTGAGTGAATTCATTCAACCAGCGAAAACGGGCTATACACCGAAACATACGGGTACAGTACTTCAGAGCACTCTGTTACAAACAGCGCTGGAGCACAGAGCACAGACCACATTAACGATGTTATTGTTTGGTCAATCTTTTTCAATTTCGAACGTTCAGCGCTATATTGTAAGATTGATTCTGATTGACTACTCGTAAGTACGATATTGGGTTCAGGAAAACCTATGGTATTGGGTGAGATATATGTAATGAGCGCTCACAGAAAAAAACAAACGACAGTAAACGTAACAGCAAAAAGAAAATCGCACCGTGGTACACTACATCGGATTTTAATCCGATTGGGCAATGGTATGCGGATCACTATGACCACTTGGTAGTCGCATGTTAATATATGGACACTGCAGTGATCAACCCACAAACCATTAGATGAATATAATCCCCACATGTAATAACACCCAGCTTTCATTACATGATACAAAATATATTGTAATGTGGATCCCCACCTTGTTTTGTTCTCCGTGCAACTTCATCTTAAATCTCTCAAAATACAAATACTTCCTGGCTTCACTTGCTGAAAGTGCCATGAATCGCTGCTGGGCCTCATAACCAAAATTATTAAAAGTTTCGTCTGAATTTAAGAGTATACATGTTGGTGTTTTGGTGTTGACCAATCCCTGTTCCACTCCCCACCCTTTACTAAGTTGGATTCCTCTTTCACCACGTCGGTATTCATTATTGAATGCAAAGGCAAATGTACTGTGTGTTGTACCGAAGTCAATGGCAACAACGGCTACGTACTTGACAGATGGCATCTTTGTTGTGCGTGATATTAACTGTAATGAAATGTTTATGAAAGGGTACATAATATGAATGGTGTGTTTGGAAAACAATGCTGTACATTGAATTGAGGTTAATAAAATCTCTCTCTCTCTCTCTCTCTCTCTCTCTCTCTCTCTCTCTCTCTCTCTCTCTCTCTCTCTCTCTCTCTCTCTCTCTCGCTCTCTCTCTCGCCCTCACATGGTGAACACGGAGAAGAGCTCTGCATATTCTGTATTGGTTTCCTACAATTCGAAAGTTATTTCTTTCTTATTTTGCTCCCTCAAGACTGATAAGACCTTGTATAGGTCATATGTCGGTTTTTGATAACCCTTTTTGCTTCCGTCTCTTGTGATTACTTTGGATTTTGATTTAGTGGGTTGGGTCGGCAAGCCACGTCAATATGGCTTCCGCCCAGTCAGCGACCCAGGCCGAAGTCGCCGACGAGGACATCGAACATATCTTTTCCAATTTGTCCATGAGAAATGGCTTGAAAATGAATAGCATTGATGGCGCGACTGTTAATGACTATGTTGAAGGTGTTGCAAGTTTATTAGGTCCAAGTGCTGTTCTTGCAGCCTCTTGAATGAACAAAGCAGTTGTTGTTTGTGTGAGCACCGCTAAGTAAGTCAACGAAGCATGTGTACAAGAGGTCAATGTAAAGGACTTCTTTACACAACCAAGCCCAATGGTTCAACCGGCTACAAAAGTTATCATATCCAATGTTCCACCTTTTATATCTAATGCACTCCTCTCTGAAAAGCTTGGAGAGTATGGTAAAGTCCTAGAACATACTTTCAGATTTATATCACTTGGATGCCGTAGACAAGACCTAAAACACGTTAAATCTTTTCGAAGGCAGGTGTACATTATCCTTCACCCAATGTTTAAAAACTTCGACGGCGTTATTCGTGTCTATCACAAAGGGAAACAATACCCCGTGTACATCTCTACTAATGAACTGACATGTTTTCAATGTAAAGCAAAGGGTCACGTTCGAAAAAACTGCCCACAAAACAAAATCAATGAAATAGTTTAAAAAGACGACCAAACCCAACCCACTGAAAACGCAAATGACAACAACAATGATACCACTTGTGATGGGGATGATGACGGGAGTGTAACACGTCGCTCATCCCCTGATGACCTAACCGATAACAACGACGACAACAGCCACCAGAAAACAACAAATGAACAAATTATACCAAATGAAAACGGAAAAAGAAATTTTTCCACCGACAGTGCTGAAACACACGACACGATAATCGACAATGACACAAATCACATAAACATAAACACCAATCACAATGAACCCCTCTCTACCAACTCTACAATTGAAACAGATGTTCCAATGCCCACACAACAACATTCACAGGTGCAAGAGTCGACAAAACGAACAATTGACAATGTTGATCGGGACAGTGACGAAGATCTAAATATCACTTCGCTTAAATTTACAGAGATTCACAAAAAACTCCAAACAAAAGCGAAACTGAACAAACCGAGCACCACAGACACAAAACAAAAGACGACGACGACGACGCCGCCGATGATGGAACATGACCTCCCCATCACACAAAAAAATATATGTACAAGTGATACGGAACTCGATAGCAACTCCGACGAAAGCGATGAAAATTTATCACAAAACAACGCAGCGGCTGCGCAAAATCTTGGCGCACTCTCTCAGTGCGACGATATTCCATCACAAGAAAAAATAGACGTCTCTCTCTCTCTCTCTCTCTCTCTCTCTCTCTCTCTCTCTCTCTCTCTCTCTCTCTCTCTCTCTCTCTCTCTCTCTCTCTCTCTCTCTCTCCCTGCGCATTGTTGTACACTGGCAAAGTCAGCACCACCTTTAATGCGACGTCTCTGCTTTACTGTCACGCACCAAGTGAAAACAATCACGACTAAGCAAGTGGACTAGAATGGCCACAGTATGGTATCAATAGTTCTTCTGTCACGCCATTCTTTTGTGACAATATATACATTGAACAATACTCAGTACATAATTGTCTATGGAGTGAGCTTTTATGCCTATCAATGGGTTAGCATTGTTGAAGCAGCCAGGTCAAGAAGGGGTAACTGGTTGTTTTGCGCATAATATTGTTGGCGTCGCCTTCCCTTTCTCCCTTGTCATTATATATAACTCATAAGCTCATATCAGTATATGGTCTAGATACAAAAGTTACATCTATATACAGATTTATCTATTGGCAGTATTATGTTGACACATACAAACGCCATTTATGCGAGTGAAAAACGTATTAAAGACATTTAATTCAAGGTCAATTTGTTCATGTGCTCCTATTTGAAACTAGGATTTGGGATTTGGCAGGATAAATCCCCGAGGCAAACAAATCAAGACTCTTACTTTTTGACAAATTCCGACAGTGTTCCATAAACTTCCTCGACTTTTACATAATGTTGTCAGGTGTGTCTGACTCGTAAACTCAAACCTAAAGAAACACATATTCTTATATATTGTAATGATTCTGTCTTTTCAAGACTAACACGATTCTTCATATAAGTTAATATTGCAAAAAACATCGAATATCTTACCAGAATCCTCACAATTCTCTAAATCCGGTCACGTTCATAAAGTTATGTGGTTTACGTCGCAATCAAAAATGGTCTGATATTTTAATGCAGAAGGAAGTATCGTTTGTCAAATATACAACACCAAACGTCATTAATCCGTAACTAGGATACCATTGTTTTGTATACGCGGGTCGTACCCCGAACTACTGGATCGTAAAATCCGTAGAATACCATTGTATGTGTACGGACCATGTCATGGTGACGACATGGTTTGTCTGGTTTGTCATTTACAAAAATAGAATAACCCAGTACTCAGAACCACCTCTTTTTAGTGGTCTGAGCCCAGTGCTTTATGACATGACACGGTCCTTACATCGGAGCGCTTCATGAATATCATAACTGAATTTCCTCCTCAGCTCACGTCATTCAAGCAAACGCACTGGCGTTGTTTACCAAGCGGTATTAGAAGTGGTTAGCAGTTCGTTTATTGAGCTTGTGTCACACTGCGCGATCGTCCATACCGTACCCTTCTCCGTCACGTCTACAGCTAGTTCAAGGCTTGCGTCAACGCGAGTCGTTAGACTATAAATTTGTGTGTTTGTCTACTCAGATTTACACTCTCCGTCGAGACCCAATTTGAGACTACTTTCTCCAATGAACAGAGGTTTATTTTTTTGCTTTACATCTGTTATTGTACCCATTACAAACAAGCATTGTATCCAAAATCTCTGCGTACTCATACAGTATACATTAACACATTAACAATGCTTTCTATATCTAACACTTACATAGCTTTTGAGAAGCGTTAGTTTTTACTGGGTTAAGTATGTCTGTAAATTTTATCATAAAATATTTCTATTCTGACATTTACGATCGCATAAGAGGATTTATGTTATGAGACCGCAAAGGACTTATAAATGTCAAGTATGAATTTGGTATTTCAGTGCAAATATATCACTGAAACGACATCTTTACATCAAATAACTTGTACTAAGTATGTTGATCTTAGCTCCCAATTGTCTAGTGACGTTCGTGACCTAGAAAAGAATAACGTGTAGATGTCATTAATGCCTCTTTCATGATAACTTATCAAATCAATACCATATATTTTACTTTAATTCTTAAGTCTGTTTCTAGTCATCTGATGTAGAACACACACACACACACACAAACACACACAAACACACATACATACACACACACATACATACATACATACATACATATATACATATATACATACATACATACATGCATACATGCATACATGCATACATACATACATACATACATACATACATACATACATACATACATACATGCATACATACATACATACATACATACATACATACATGCATACATGCATACATGCATACATACATACATACATACATACATACATACATACATACATACATACATACATACATGCATACATACATACATACATACATACATACATGCATGCATGCATGCATACATACATACATACATACATACATACATGCATACATGCATACATACATACATACATACATACATACATACATACATACATACATACAAACATACATACATACATACATACATACATACATACATACATACATACATACATACATACATACATACATACATACATACATACATACATACATACATACATACATACATTTGATATTTAGAGGAATAAAGGAAGAAGAAAGCGAAACGTGGGATGACTGCGAAAGAAAGTTTCGAGAAGTGATAGGGAACCAGTTACATATCGTAGATGCGGACAATGAAAGTACAATCTCTATTGAGAGAGCACACAGACTGAACACTTCAAGAAAGAGAGGAGAACCCCGACCAATCATAGTCAAATTTCAATCTTATAAGACACGTACGACAATACTACAAAAAGCAAGGTCAAGCTCAATAAAAGATTTGAATTTGATCGTTAGTAAAGACTTTCCACCGCTGGTTCGTCGTATGCGAAAGAAGCTTATCCAATTTCTCATCAAGGCCAGAGAAGAAGGTAAACCACCTTTCATCTCGTATGACAAATTGGTAATCGACGGCTCAAAATTCAAGTTAATAGATCGAACAAACGAACTATTACCAGTATAGAGGTGTGGCCAAGCCCCGTCAGTTTCTTTTCAGAGAGAAATTGTTAACTGTAGTCAAACTAGGATTAGAATTACTGATACTATTGTAGCATGGAATGCCAGGGGTCTGAAAAAACATATTCAGAACCATGCACTGAAGCAGTATTTTTCAAATTGTACAATTGTATGTATTTCTGAAACGTGGGCAGAATCATATGTGAATTTTAATGACTGGTTATCAACTCACAAGTGTTATTCAACCTTTAGAACAAGTGATACGGAACTCGATAGCAACTCCGACGAAAGCGATGGAAATTTATCACAAAACAACGCAGCGGCTGCGCAAAATCTTGGCACACTCTCTCAGTGCGACGATATTCTATTACAAGAAAAATAGACGTCTCTCTCTCTCTCTCTCTCTCTCTCTCTCTCTCTCTCTCTCCTCTCTCTCTATCTCTCTCTCTCTCTCTCTCTCTCTCTCTCTCTCTCTCTCTCTCTCTCTCTCTCTCTCTCTCTCTCTCTCTCTCTCTCTCTCTCTCTCCCTGCCTGTCACGCACCAAGTGAAAACAATCACGACTAAGCAAGTGGACTAGAATGGCCACAGTATGGTATCAATAGTTCTTCTGTCACGCCATTCTTTTGTGACAATATATACATTGAACAATACTCAGTACATAATTGTCTATGAAGTGAGCTTTTATGCCTATCAATGGGTTAGCATTGTTGAAGCAGCCAGGTCAAGAAGGGGTAACTGGTTGTTTTGCGCATAATATTGTTGGCGTCGCCTTCCCTTTCTCCCTTGTCATTATATATAACTCATAAGCTCATATCAGTATATGATCTAGATACAAAAGTTACATCTATATACAGATTTATCTATTGGCAGTATTATGTTGACACATACAAACGCCATTTATGCGAGTGAAAAACGTATTAAAGACATTTAATTCAAGGTCAATTTGTTCATGTGCTCCTATTTGAAACTAGGATTTGGGATTTGACAGGATATATAGTCCCCGAGGCAAACAAATCAAGAATATCACTTTTTGACAAATTCCGCAACTTCCTTGACTTTTACATAATGTTGTCAGGTGTGTCTGACTCGTAAACTCAAACCTAAAGAAACACATATTCTTATATATTGTAATGATTCTGTCTTTTCAAGACTAACACGATTCTTCATAAGTTAATATTGCAAAAAAAGATCGAATATCTTACCAGAATCCTCACAATTCTCTAAATCCGGTCACGTTCATAAAGTTATGTGGTTTACGTCGCAATCAAAAATGGTCTGATATTTTAATGCAGAAGGAAGTATCGTTTGTCAAATATACAACACCAAACGTCATTAATCCGTAACTAGGATACCATTGTTTTGTATACGCGGGTCGTACCCCGAACTACTGGATCGTAAAATCCGTAGAATACCATTGTATGTGTACGGACCATGTCATGGTGACGACATGGTTTGTCTGGTTTGTCATTTACAAAAATAGAATAACCCAGTACTCAGAACCACCTCTTTTTAGTGGTCTGAGCCCAGTGCTTTATGACATGACACGGTCCTTACATCGGAGCGCTTCATGAATATCATAACTGAATTTCCTCCTCAGCTCACGTCATTCAAGCAAACGCACTGGCGTTGTTTACCAAGCGGTATTAGAAGTGGTTAGCAGTTCGTTTATTGAGCTTGTGTCACACTGCGCGATCGTCCATACCGTACCCTTCTCCGTCACGTCTACAGCTAGTTCAAGGCTTGCGTCAACGCGAGTCGTTAGACTATAAATTTGTGTGTTTGTCTACTCAGATTTACACTCTCCGTCGAGACCCAATTTGAGACTACTTTCTCCAATGAACAGAGGTTTATTTTTTTGCTTTACATCTGTTATTGTACCCATTACAAACAAGCATTGTATCCAAAATCTCTGCGTACTCATACAGTATACATTAACACATTAACAATGCTTTCTATATCTAACACTTACATAGCTTTTGAGAAGCGTTAGTTTTTACTGGGTTAAGTATGTCTGTAAATTTTATCATAAAATATTTCTATTCTGACATTTACGATCGCATAAGAGGATTTATGTTATGAGACCGCAAAGGACTTATAAATGTCAAGTATGAATTTGGTATTTCAGTGCAAATATATCACTGAAACGACATCTTTACATCAAATAACTTGTACTAAGTATGTTGATCTTAGCTCCCAATTGTCTAGTGACGTTCGTGACCTAGAAAAGAATAACGTGTAGATGTCATTAATGCCTCTTTCATGATAACTTATCAAATCAATACCATATATTTTACTTTAATTCTTAAGTCTGTTTCTAGTCATCTGATGTAGAACACACACACACACACACACACACACAAACACACACAAACACACATACACACATACATACACACATACAGACATACATACATACATACATACATATATACATATATACATACATACATACATGCATACATGCATGCATACATACATACATACATACATACATACATACATACATGCATACATGCATACATGCATACATACATACATACATACATACATACATACATACATACATACATACATACATACATACATTTGATATTTAGAGGAATAAAGGAAGAAGAAAGCGAAACGTGGGATGACTGCGAAAGAAAGTTTCGAGAAGTGATAGGGAACCAGTTACATATCGTAGATGCGGACAATGAAAGTACAATCTCTATTGAGAGAGCACACAGACTGAACACTTCAAGAAAGAGAGGAGAACCCCGACCAATCATAGTCAAATTTCAATCTTATAAGACACGTACGACAATACTACAAAAAGCAAGGTCAAGCTCAATAAAAGATTTGAATTTGATCGTTAGTAAAGACTTTCCACCGCTGGTTCGTCGTATGCGAAAGAAGCTTATCCAATTTCTCATCAAGGCCAGAGAAGAAGGTAAACCACCTTTCATCTCGTATGACAAATTGGTAATCGACGGCTCAAAATTCAAGTTAATAGATCGAACAAACGAACTATTACCAGTATAGAGGTGTGGCCAAGCCCCGTCAGTTTCTTTTCAGAGAGAAATTGTTAACTGTAGTCAAACTAGGATTAGAATTACTGATACTATTGTAGCATGGAATGCCAGGGGTCTGAAAAAACATATTCAGAACCATGCACTGAAGCAGTATTTTTCAAATTGTACAATTGTATGTATTTCTGAAACGTGGGCAGAATCATATGTGAATTTTAATGACTGGTTATCAACTCACAAGTGTTATTCAACCTTTAGAAAACGTTCCAGTAGATTCGGAAGATTTTCTGGTGGTGTATGTGTTTTTTATTTCAAATGAAATGAATCAGTTTGTTAAAAGAATTAGTGTTGGTTCGGAACATGTTGTAGCATTAGTAATAATTAATAAGAATGCATTTCATCTAACCCGTGATATTATCTTATTAAGTACATATCTCCAGAGGGTGCCTCTATTTACAATGAGGGTGAATCAAATGGCATTACACAACTTGAAAATTGTATTATAGATATCAATTCACGTTACGAGAATTGCGACTTTATTTTGGTAGGTGACTTTAATGCAAGTGTAAGCAACACAGTCTTACGGACGGGGCTAAGGTTGCGTATGATAGATGCCGTCGTGGGGACTTGGGTTCAGGGACAATAGTTATAAATACTAAAATTAATGGCACGAGATTATATAGGTATGAATGAACTGATGGTATGCTTTTACTTATCAATATAAATCACAATTTCTACACAATAAGCTTTCAGTACAAATGTATGTATGTATGTATGTATGTATGTATGTATGTATGTATGTACATGTAGGTTTCGTCTGTTGGGGTGTATAGGAGTGATCATATGTGATCATATGAATTTATTTCAAGAAAATGGTATTTGTTTGTGAGCACTGGTAGTTGTTGTTGTTGACATTGTAATTTGTTATACAAAACTGAAATGAAGCGTGTGTTGTATGCTAGGTGATAGTTCTAAACTAAAAAGTCTTCAGCAACAAAGTGTCCAAACGCGTTGCTTTCACGTTTCAAGGTCTCCTGTGTGTATAGCAAGAACAATTGAATGTTCACTATGTGACTACACAAGTTGAAATGTATAATAATAGCTTGGGTCCTAATGATTGTTATGCAAATGTAGTTAATGGTTTCAATATACGTCAGATTAATCCGAAACTCCGCAACATGCAGACAGATGAAGAGGCCTCGATTGGTCATCTACCTTTTAAAGATCCTCCACTCATCGTTAGATTTAAACATCATTAAATATGCAAGCAGCTCTCAGGAGATGAGAAGCAATGCTACGCATGACTCATCCTGATATTATACATGGTTTTTTGGCCAAATTTAAATGAGAGTGCAGACTTGATTAATTATGCAGATAGCCTTGAACAAGACAAAACGAGACTTCAAATAATGAACCTTTAATACCATATTTTGGAACTCAAATGGATTTTGCTTGTATCCATTTTACACCCCTGGCTGCCTGGCACTAATAACTGTTTAAAACAAACAAACAACAAACAAAAAACAAAACAAAAAACAAACAAACAAACAAACAAACAAACGTTTGTTAGTATTTTGAGCAATATATAACAGTGTTCTGTGAATGTATCCCTCCCTCGATATTACATATGTCTGGTATACTCAATACTTTTCACCACACCACTTGCTTGATTGCATTTTATAACTGTTGTCTTACTGTTTATTTGTTTTATGCTTTCTCCTATTTGAGATATCGAACATTGTAAATGACACACATCGCTTAGTTGCTGAAATACCTGGCTTGCCTCGGATTGATTAAGGTGTGTCCTTCATTCACAATTGTGGATACAGAACGAATGAGTGATGAGATATTTAATAGCCAAATGAGTCGACGTAAATAGTAAAAAAAACCAGAGTTTCACTATATCCACCATTTATCCAAATATAGTCATCACATTAGAAGCGATGGTAGTTGTTATTCTAAATCGTCATTGAAACCATTAGTTAATTGACAATTATATGCATGTTCTTGATGACTGGCATTATGTAATTGCGATACCTTGAGTAAAATTAATTTTATATATAATATGAACAGTGTCACATTACTATTTCTCAGTGAAAAAAGAGCTACTTAACCAAATGCATCGATAATGGACCTGTCAATTTCGAAGATTTATACCTGTGTCGGTAATACTCTTGCAATTTGGTTTAGTATATTGGCCGTTACTTCCTCGTCGTCTTTTCCTGGTAAGTTTATATTATTTAATCATAAAAATGTAGTCACCAGTCGTTCTACATTGTTATCATTTCTTTTATACCAGCTGTGAATAAGAACAAAAACGGCTAAGATCCTCGTGTTCGCGTACTCTTTCAAAACGCCCTGAATATATGTAAAGTTCAAGTCATGGTACCTAAACCCATCACACGTAAGTAGAGAACACAAAATTGAATTTACCCAAACATCTAAGTAGTACACTAGAATTTCATAGACAATCTGCCGCGAAAGCCACATTTTCTGATTCGAAGTATAGCAATGGAGAAGAAAGAAAGAACACATACATACATACATACACACATACATACATACATACATACATACATACGGACGGACGGACGGACGGACGGACGGACGGACGGACGGACGGACGGACGGACGGACAGACAGACAGACAGACAGACAGACAGACAGACAGACAGACAGACAGACAGACAGACAGACAGACAGACAGACAGACAGACATACATACATACATACATACAGACAGACAGACATACAAACAGACAATTTCTAATGCAAAATAATTTGTTAGTGGTCCTGCGCACAGTTTGGATGTAGAAATAATGTAAATAATCATGTTGCTAATGAGTAGGAAAACAAACTTTTGAGGTCCATATAGTTAATCATGCTCGCAAAAGCCCACATCTACTGTACTGTAAAAGAATAGAAATGCTACTTCCAACTCTGATGAAGTTGAAGGAGAAATTGGGTCTGATGATGATGATGATGACAATACCATGTTTATATACACAAGATCTAGAAGGAGAGCTACCACTTGGAAATCAAAAATTTAAATAAACACATTCTGAGACTTTGTTTAAAATCCTGCATTCACCTTTGTAATCTAACGTCAAACCCAGTCCAAAAATCAGGCTCTTACAAGGTAAATGTATTACCAGGTTCATTAAGATATACAATTACTATGATAATAGGGCCATCTTAATTATCATTACCACTAATTTATATCACTTGATTCCTATTCTGTTAGATGAAATGTGGCTGGCATTTTTGAGTCATACATTTATTTTCTTTTGACATTATATTGAACTAATTTACATCAAACAAGAACGGGATACATGGCAATGCATTTTATTAAGAGTTTTTTCAGTGTTATTTAGACTAATTTGATTTCTTTTACCACACATTTAGGAAACTGAACTGGAACAATACAGTATAAAACTCTCTTTAGATAACATGTGCATTACAATATTTGCAAATACAACTAAAATGGCATTCAACTGTAACACTACTAGTATAATGTATTAATACAATATTGAACAGAAAACAAAGACTCAGTTGGTCTGCTGATCATTTTACAAGAGTTATTCAAATTCAAAGTGTAATTCATTTACAAGTATATGTTGTTTTTTGGAAAGGCAATGCACTGGTTAACATAACATTTTGTTTTAACTGGTGTTTGTGTATATATATACACACACAATATACAAATTGATTACATACATAATGGACAAAGTTGGTATTAAGTGTATTATGTACAATTTTGTACTTGGTATTGAATGTTAACGCACAGGAGTATTCCAAAGAAAATTTATTCGGGTGGGGGTACTTGAAAATTTATTCGGGTAGGGGGGGGGGGGGTACTTGAAATATTTGGGGTTTTGGCAGGGGGGGGGGGGTACTTGAAATTTTTTGGAATATGGTGGGGGGGGGGTACTTGAAAGTTGTTTTTAGGGTTTTACAAAAAATCTACCAACCCCCCTAACAAGTTTTTGTTAAAGCAGCCTTAGTTGTATAAAGAGTCTGACAAAACGCCCTCATACAGCCCCTCTGTCTCAGCCACAAAGTAAGTATTAAACAGATACTGATGGGACTACCTGATCAAATCATCAATGCAAAAAATGACATTCTATTAATAAATATATGCTTGTCTCTCTGTGTTATTAAAAATAATTAAAATTATTAAAATACATACATACATACATACATACATACATACATACATACATACATACATACATACAGACATACAAACAGACGATTTCTAATGCAAAATGATTTGTTAGTGGTGCTGCGCACAGTTTGGATGTAGAAATAATATAAATAATCATGTTGCTAATGAGTAGGAAAACAAACTTTTGAGGTCCATATAGTTAATCATGCTCGCAAAAGCCCACATCTACTGTACTGTAAAAGAATAGAAATGCTTGTCTCTTTTCAATGAGCTTAGGTACAGGATCCTATTGTGTGTGGTTACTTGTATATATTTTTAGTCTTGGGTTTAAATATGTCTATCTTCATGTAAGAAATAACTATAGCGGCCCATGAGTGAAACGCCAAGGTAACCCATTTAATATTTACGCTGTACTTAATCGAGCCCTAAAATGAATGCTGCTGGGGATATAAAATGTGAATATTCATCATAATGATGGATGGATGACACGAATGTTGTGAAAAGTGACCACAAACATGGCGTTATGCACAGTGCTTGCTCATACACTACTATGCCCCCATTCGCTTAGTTGTATAAAGAGTCTGACAAAACACCCTAACATACAAGTCACTTTTTATGTTTGGTTGCAGCCAGTCTGTCTCAGGAACAAAGTAAGTATTAAACAGATACTGATTGGACTATCTGATCCAATCATCAATGCAAAAATTGGCATTCTATCGATAAATATATGCATGTCTCTCTGTGTTATTAATCTTGTATTATTAATTATTAAAGCTGGGCGTGTTTTTCTACTTACTAAAAGATATATTTCAATTTGAATAATTTCATGATCTTAGAGATAGCATGATGGAAACAATAAGGGAAACTGCTATTATAGTAATAATTTTGCTAAAACTTTGGTTCACCCTTTTGAATTTTAAGGAAGTGTGGTGATAATACGTTACATCACTAAAATATACTGCTTTTGAGTGAAGTACTAAATAATAGGTATGTTATCAATACACGGTGATGATTATAAATTAAGAAGCCTATGTGAAGACTCACCTTGAAAATAATACAACATTCAGATAGAGGGTAGTGAATAATTGTGTTTTGTAAGTTAGTGTCAGTGCTTTCCGTTTTGTGAGTTAGTGTCAGCGGTTTTCGTTATCTGCCTACCGGTTAATATTCTATGGGAATGAAGTGAATTTGGATCCAGATGTCAGATATTGCCTTTGAGGAGCAATAGAAATATAACATCTGATCAATAGCATGTGGAATTTCAGTATGTAAAGTGTAAGTTACTGAAGGAAAATGACATTCTATTAATAAATATATGCTTGTCTCTCTGTGTTATTAAAAATAATTAAAATTATTAAAATACATACATACATACATACATACATACATACATACATACATACATACAGACATACAAACAGACGATTTCTAATGCAAAATGATTTGTTAGTGGTGCTGCGCACAGTTTGGATGTAGAAATAATATAAATAATCATGTTGCTAATGAGTAGGAAAACAAACTTTTGAGGTCCATATAGTTAATCATGCTCGCAAAAGCCCACATCTACTGTACTGTAAAAGAATAGAAATGCTTGTCTCTTTTCAATGAGCTTAGGTACAGGATCCTATTGTGTGTGGTTACTTGTATATATTTTTAGTCTTGGGTTTAAATATGTCTATCTTCATGTAAGAAATAACTATAGCGGCCCATGAGTGAAACGCCAAGGTAACCCATTTAATATTTACGCTGTACTTAATCGAGCCCTAAAATGAATGCTGCTGGGGATATAAAATGTGAATATTCATCATAATGATGGATGGATGACACGAATGTTGTGAAAAGTGACCACAAACATGGCGTTATGCACAGTGCTTGCTCATACACTACTATGCCCCCATTCGCTTAGTTGTATAAAGAGTCTGACAAAACACCCTAACATACAAGTCACTTTTTATGTTTGGTTGCAGCCAGTCTGTCTCAGGAACAAAGTAAGTATTAAACAGATACTGATTGGACTATCTGATCCAATCATCAATGCAAAAATTGGCATTCTATCGATAAATATATGCATGTCTCTCTGTGTTATTAATCTTGTATTATTAATTATTAAAGCTGGGCGTGTTTTTCTACTTACTAAAAGATATATTTCAATTTGAATAATTTCATGATCTTAGAGATAGCATGATGGAAACAATAAGGGAAACTGCTATTATAGTAATAATTTTGCTAAAACTTTGGTTCACCCTTTTGAATTTTAAGGAAGTGTGGTGATAATACGTTACATCACTAAAATATACTGCTTTTGAGTGAAGTACTAAATAATAGGTATGTTATCAATACACGGTGATGATTATAAATTAAGAAGCCTATGTGAAGACTCACCTTGAAAATAATACAACATTCAGATAGAGGGTAGTGAATAATTGTGTTTTGTAAGTTAGTGTCAGTGCTTTCCGTTTTGTGAGTTAGTGTCAGCGGTTTTCGTTATCTGCCTACCGGTTAATATTCTATGGGAATGAAGTGAATTTGGATCCAGATGTCAGATATTGCCTTTGAGGAGCAATAGAAATATAACATCTGATCAATAGCATGTGGAATTTCAGTATGTAAAGTGTAAGTTACTGAAGGAAAATGACATTGTTTATTGCATTATAGAGGACAAATATGTTTTGTACGAGGAGGCTGTAACTGCAGACGAGGCGGCAATAGCTTGTCATAGTAGGGGAATGAAACTGGCCGTTGATGGCAGTCAACTGATACATCAATATCTCATTGACTATATCGAGTCTGAAGGATTTGTAAATCAGGACTTTCACATCAACGTCCGTCAATTCGGAGATGTATTCAGAACATTAGATGGCAAACGTCTTGAATACACTGCCTGGGGTAGCGATGAACCAAGTGGAAATGGAGAATGCGTTTATATGGGGTTAGTTTATGTATGTATGTGTGTGTGTGTGTGTGTGTGTGTGTGTGTATGTGTGTGTATGTGTGTATGTATGTATGTATGTATGTATGTATGTATGTATGTATGTGTGTGTTTGTATGTATGTATGTATGTATGTATGTATGTATGTATGTATGTATGTATGTATGTGTGTGTGTGTGTGTGTGTGTGTAGGTACATTGGTGCATATGTAGGTAGGCACTTTACTTGGCAGGGGGGATTTCCTAATTACTTGTACTTCAAACAGATAATACAAGCATAAAAACCCTACCCAAGCCCGTAAGTACATGTCGCCCTGAAAGATTTACCA
The DNA here is from genome assembly GCF_964340395.1 of Glandiceps talaboti. Classification (NCBI taxonomy): domain Eukaryota; kingdom Metazoa; phylum Hemichordata; class Enteropneusta; family Spengelidae; genus Glandiceps; species Glandiceps talaboti. The sequence continues at coordinate 7,739,514 of NC_135569.1, read as the reverse complement.
TAATTATGACAAAACTTAATTTCTCCTTTCTTAGTAACCATGGTAATGATACCTGCAAATATATTGTCTCTTTGGAAGCAACAAGGTCAATTGTGCTGTAATGTTAACACCATTGTCGATATTGTGTCTGTATTTTTTGTGTGTAATACGTTTTTCTTTCGTTTGATATATTTAGCCATTGGAGTGAATTCGATTGGGACGACGCGCAATGTCACTATAGTAAACCGTACATTTGTGAACCTGAAGGTATGAAACTGAATTCCGTTTTTAAAATTGAAAATTTACAAACCCGGCATTAAGTTCTATCAATGTAATTGAGTCTGGATATATTGTCTTGTAACATAAATGAGGTACGGAGTGATATGTCCAATGCTCACATGTTTTGATGTAAGTAGCTTGATTGTGGTGAAGTAATGTAAGCGATAGCCAAATATTTTGACATATGAAAATCCTTTTGAGGTATATCATTTGATTTGTTAATATACTTCACTCTACTTCAAAACAAGGGGTAAATTTGCAGGGACATTTCTCCTGTCGTATTTATCTGTCCATAGATGATTCGGTTCTCGAGGATCTAGCCAAGTATCATGTGTTTTCCTCCATCCCTGGCAAAGAACTATTTGTATACGCCGCCTGCCAAGCTGCAGGGCTTGGACTTGCAAAAGATGTGAGTGAAGTGACCCACGGTTTGATAGTATATAAAATAATACTGGAAAGGAAAACTAGTTCATCCTTCTACATCAATGCTATATTGGATAATGGCGTTGTGAAAACTCTTGAAGGTGATGAATTGACCTATACACCATGGACCTCAGGTGCACCACGTGACGATAAAGGTTGTATATTCTTGTGGTAAGGAATAAATGGACCGTTTGTGGACATTACAAGATTACAATGCTATTTCCTTTTCAGGGAATTGAAATGCGACATTCAACTTTTGCCAAGCTGAACGTTGTGACCGGGGCGGGGGTGGGGGTGGGGGTAGGGGGTGTTTGTGTATGAATTCAGTTATTACTGATAACAATCTTCATTTATTCATACATTTTATTCATTCACATTATATTATTTTAAGAAAGGGGACCATCATCGTTTATAGTTTAGCAACGACTATTTTTGAACGACTTAATGACGCTACTGGATGATCTTAGAAAAAGAATGGATAGATGAAAATATAAACGGGGTGGTGTTAAAAATTAAGTTACTTTACTTTTATAGGAAGGACGGAGGATTTCTGTGGAATCATATCGTCTGTAGCTACCATAAAGGTTATATCTGTGAAGATCAAGGTACGTCATACTGTATGCAAGTGTGTTTAGTATGCAGTTTTATGTGGCTTTTGACCATGACTTTCATTCATATGTTTTAATTACCGTGGGATCATTACATCGGAAGTGAGTAAGAGCAAAATCAAACATCTAAACAACTCTAATTCGTTGAGCTAATAATTTATCATATATGAATGAGAACAGCAAAGTCAATCTACCTGAAACACTTGTTACAGCTTATCTGCCCTTGTCAGCTTCATCATGAGGACGAATGGCATTGGTTGAGAACAATACAAGGGTTAATAGTTACATGTTATGTCATCATTGTTTCGTGAGCATGTTGATGAGAACACCAATAAGAGAGCGCGGAGACACGCATGCAAACTGCATAACTATACATTCTAGAAGGTTGAACAATAATTCGTTTATCACCACTTTTGTTTCAGGTCTATCAGAAAATGAAAGTAAGTCAAATTAATTTTTGGAGTTGGATTGATATAAATAGAGTCCTTAAAAGCCCCCGTCAACATTAGACACACAATAATAGCTCGCGCAGCGGCAGCGAAGCTACCGCGAAGCGGCTCAATGACTAGTACGCATGCGCGTCGTATATACTATGCGAAATTATACTATGCGAATTGGTGGTTCTCCCAATGATGCATTGCGGCGCGCATTGACTACGCATGCGCCTTCTATATACTACGTGCATTCTCCACGCGCTACCTTATCATCGTATATCATAGGCGACATAACATCCCCATGCATTGCAATATTGTAACAGTAGGCCTGTTGGCACGATTATCGTAACATTGTAACGAGTATCGAGGCATCACTGTACCTCAAGGAGAAATTGTTACACTATTTGGAAGTTTGATGCATGGCGGTACGCGATACGGACCACTGATGACATAGCGCAGTTTAATTTCCGGGTTGTGGAAGTGTGGTTTTGATATTTATATTGTCGATAATTGTTTTTTTTTTACATGTTTTAAAAAGAATATCTACTTTCCTATGTTTGTTGGTACAGTAATATTCCTAAATCATCGAGTTGAATTGTCCAAAGACCAACATACATTGGTGGAGGGTCTATGATAAGTTGGCTGATTGAAAATGGACAATATTAATCTAATGGCTATGATGGTTTTTGAAACCAACAACTGCATAGAGTGTTGACTTGCTTTACTTCTCGTCCATGTCAGAGAATTAGTTGTCATTCAATAAAATAAATTTTGATGGAAAATGACCCAAATCAAGTGTATCAACCCTGGCCCAGGCAGCCGGTCACAAATGAATCTACCCTGCGCGAGCTTATGGGCTTTGCCTAGTTATGATATTATTATATATGTCAACAAATAATTCTCTCTCCAAGGTACTCTCATCTATCGATATCAACGGCACTTGTTTCTAATGTAAATGGCTGTCTCACGATGGTTCAAAATACGGCACAACTGTGACTTAATTGGTACTAGTCAAAAGGGTGAATGGTGGAGTATGGTGAAGGAGAAAAATTCACACAGACACAGTGAAACATACTGACTTGGTCAAAGACTTGTTATTACTGAAAACTAAAACGAGCAAAAGATTTACACTACAGAGATAAAGCTATGCTAAAACTAAAATTACACAACTCACAGAAATTCTACAGTAGCTTGGTTGAGCACAGTTCTTAGGCCTTGTCTTGACTTTTAACTCTTTGTCGGCGAGTACCTTGGCAGCGACGCTTGGGACTTGCTTGTAAACTTCACCGAAGTAAGCGACGCGTTGAGTAGAAAGAAGCAATGGCTCGTAGTGTTGGAGCACTTGCTGAATAAATGAAGTCTCTGGCTTTGTAGATAGCTTGGTTGTATGCAAATTTCACCCCTAGGGTCAGTCAACTTATACTAAGTTGTAAACACCAGGTGCCCATCCACCAAAATGTAAATGGTAAGAACTGAACATAATCACCTGTTATCTTGCCATCAAAACAAGTCCTAACAATGACTGATCTGGTTGAATTAGTCAGCAATTGATATATACCTTCTATTATGTTAGCTCTTACCCCAGCTAGCTCTAGTTGTCATCGGCAAGTTGAGGTGAGCTCTCTTGCATTAGTTGGGGGCATTTCCAAAATGTCCGGGCATGCAACAGTACACCACAGCAATATGTGGATCGATGAAAGAAAGGTACAACGAAATTTCACACGAACTCTGTCTTTTGGTGACTCTTTTCGGAATGTTGACTGCTAAATTCAAGGAATATATACTAAAAAGGTCTGTTAAGTGTAGTTTATCTTTTTAGACGCGTTGCTCATATAATTGAAGTTTTTTTTTAATTGAAAAATATTCGTGCAGACTACACGATACTGAATAAGACAGGCCGGCCATGTTTGAAGTTGACCGGCGATGTACATTAATGTACATTAATTAGTCATTTGCATAAATAATGGTTTTTAGTAAGTAGGCTATATCATAAGAATGCATACTTCAAATTCAGTACAATTTGGTACATACACATAGTAAAACTTGTTGATGTAGTTTATAATCTTTCACTTGCATAATTAATGATTTTTTGATAATTAGGCAATATCTTAGGAATGGAAGCTTCGTATGGTAGTTATGTGTGTAGGAATAAAATTCTATGGTTTTCCCTTATGGGAGGCATTCAGTTTAAATTCTCAAATCATCTAGCAGATAACAAGCAAGTGTGATGTATCGAATGTTAGTCATGTGTAACATATATCGCATGTTACTCATGTGTAACATATATTGTTGAATGCAAATGGGTATGTTATATAAGTTCAACATTTTTTATCATGACCTAGACTGGCACAAGTTCCTTGGGAGACTTTTTTTCTTATCTCAAATCTACAAATATTTTGAATTTATTATTCATTTCAAATTTTGTTAATGAAAATGTCGTCAAATTTGTAGTTGTTATTTTTCTCAGTTACAAGTAATTCACCCTTCTGTGTGCAGTCACTCACTCGGGCTACTATTTCACACAAAAAGAACACACTTCTTTTTAGAGATTCTCTTTATGCAAATAAAAATTGAAAAAATGTCAGAGACTTGAGGAAGTCTAATCATGACCCAAACGTGCATATAATTCTTTGATTTGACAAACAACAAAATAAAATTAACGCCTTCTATGTCAGATAAGAAGAAAATCATAATGTTAGTGACGGTATGTAAGTGACACCACAAGTGAACATATGAAAACATAAATAGAGTTGGATAATGAGAGAATTTGCAACTACAGCAAGTCTGACAATTATGCCACCGTCGCTACTAAATGACGTCCTCTCCACTATCAACTATTATAGTGTCAACAACGATGTCATCAACACCATCAACTACACCAGATCCTGCAATGACGTCATCAACACCATCAACTACACCAGATCCTACAACGCTGTCATCAACACCATCAACTACACCAGATCCTGCAATGACGTCATCACCACCATCGACTACACCAGATCCTATAATAACGTCAACAGGTACGAAACACTTATTCTCAGCAATTCATGCAATAGCGTAGTATGCATTTACCTTCAAGTTGCAAAGTTTACAAATCATTTATTTGTAGCTTTTGTTTCATTCATTTAATTTCCTTGTATATAATTGTATTGAAATATTTGTTCTCCTAAACAGAGACGCATACAAATTCAAGCAAAGAATTGCTTTCGCGACTGGCGGTATTACAACCAGGCAATTCAACTACAACGTTAACTGTCTCAGATGATCAGGTATGAGATAAGTCATATGTCACAATATTGCATGTGATTTGTAGGAAAATACATCAAATACAAGAAGGTGTAATTATAGCTAAAACGATGTAGGCTTGGTGTGTCACTCATGCGACATTACAGCTAACATGATGTAGGCTTGGCGTTTCACTCATGGGACATTGCAGCTAACATGATGTAGGCTTGGCGTTTCACTCATGGGACATTACAGCTAAAATGGTGTACGCTTGGCGTTTCAATCATGGGACATTACAGGTAAAATAATGTAGGCTTGGCGTTTCACTCATGGGACATTACAGCTAAAATGGTGTAGGCTTGGTGTTTCACTCGTGGGACCTTACGTTTTTGACACAGAGCTAGACATATGTCAACTCTACACTAACAATAACAGATAGAGACACAATAAACACAGCAGGATCTTCTGCCCAATCACGTTGAACACTGATAAGCATTGCTATTCTTTCACAGTACAGTAGAAACCAGACTTCCAATAAAAATATTACACATGGACTTGATAATTGTAATGGCCGCAATCGTTTATTTTCTAACTCATAATCAACATTTCAACCTGGCCACGTCGACTTCCCCACTGTGCACGACACATATGCAATTGTTTCTTTTGCATTAGGAGTTGTCTGAGGTTATGAAATAAATGTCATGTTACACGAGTTAAACACCAAGCCTACATCATTTAGCTATATTAGGCTAACAATTGGTGTCCCCAACCAACCAACCAACCAACCAACCAACCAACCAACCGATGAAAAACATCTTGCTACAAAATAGTATTTCCTTGTCATCCAGAAATAAACTTACCTTGATTTTCCTTAACGTTGGAATAAATAAAAGGAAAGAAATTGCCCAGATGACATAATGACGTGCAAATCTGTCACTTTATGATTTTCAGCTCAAAGATAAACTTGATGACTTGTACAATGTGGCAGAGAATCTCAAAGTTGTTGATGTAACCTTCGAAGAAAGCAAAGAGATCGCTGAAGGTAAGATTTAAAGGAAGCCTATTCTTTCGACAGAGGCTTTCCATTTTCAATTTGTAATGTGTTTTTCTCTATTTACAGCATAAAACATAACAGGGCACATGGCTAAACAATCAGGCCAGTTATTTCTCACACCACAATATCAACAGCAGTTTGAAAGTTATGTACTATAATTTACATTTTTCTTGTAATGATTAATATTTTATTAATTTCGATAAAGTGAGTAATTACATTAACGTTAATGTTAATACTACAATGTTTACCCCAGAAGCATTGATAAACAACCAGTGTTACATTACACGAGATGTCATATGACTTATTCTCTTAAATTATCAAAGGGCACAGACATTTCTGAATAGGTTGAATTCAATATACGTGTAACTTGCATAACAAATTGTAATCCCACACAGCTCTAGTGTCGATTGTTGATAACGTGATGGAGGCCACTTTATCTGTTATAAAGTCATCACCTGATGACGAAACTCCTGATAACGAAAGTCCTGGGAATTCTAGAGATATGACTGAGAAAACCATTGACATCTTGGAGAGGACAGCTGACCTTGTTCTGCACCACATGGTACCAGATAGTCCCCCTGTAGTCATTAAAACGTCAAGTGTTTTGCTACATATGGAGTCTTTGACTGTAGGTGGTATAGGAAACAAAGCGGTTAAACTTAGTCAGGAGAGTGGCTTTGAAATTCCATCTGCAGATACATTATTGCCAATGCTGGGAAAGAACACATCTGCCAATTTAAAGGTAATGAAACACAAATACACAAGCTATTTCCTTATACTAGCAAAAAATGGACATATGTATTTAACCCCAACCCCCTCCATACCAGCAAAGCCTGGAATTGCTATCCGTACACAACCACATTTTTGACATAAATTGGACTATCACTTTTTACTTCAAGAAAGCCGAGTCAAAAACATTCAGAAAAGGAAAGATAATTCTGTAATACTCAAAATATGGATGTTCACAATCGCCATCACTTTCAATTAAAGTAGGAACGCACGTATAACCTCCAAACCTTTCTTCATTGGGCTTGATATTGTAAAAGACTTGCGACCTCAGGGCTTTATCTCATTTTCTGACAAGGCCTATGGGGCCATTTCTACTTGTTCTGGTTTCAACCAAATTCTGTCGTGAACATTTGGAAAGCAATAGCTTAAAAGTATGCAATACAGTATACTTCTATCTTAACCCTCTCTTCTGTATCCAAATTTACTGCACAACAGCGCTCTTATAAATTAGTGGCCAACTTTGGGGCGACATACTCACCAAGTAACATCTGCTTATATATATATGATTGTAGGGATACCATATTTCCTATATTTACCTTTATTTTAGTTGATATGTCATTCTGATTGAGAATAAATCGCCTCTTTCTACAAAAACGACAATGTGCGAAGAAAATAATATACACTTATTTATGTGGCTATGAGGGCACAGGTATATGGCTATTATCCGGAAGGCTTTTATGTAGCAACAATTTCTCGAGGCTGAAAGCCGAGTAGAATAGTTTCTCCATGACAGCACAAGGATAATATGACGTCTGATACTAGCCCCGTCTACACGGCACTAAAAATCCTACCTTGGGTAGGATTCAGAATTGTTTGAAGCCCGTGTAGACGCAAACGCGTCCCGAACCTGTCCTGAAACCGTCCTGACTTAGGACACCTTTGAGAGGTTTCCTGAAACCCTCCCGACTTCGTTCTATGTACTGTCAGGACGGAAGGCGCGACATCTCCGCTGTAACCTTCCTACGTGTAGACACAAATCTATCCTACCTCAAGTAGGACTCGGGACTGCCTCTGGTAGGACGACCTACGTGTAGATGGGGCTATTATCTCAATGAGGCAAGGAAGTATGAATTTTTATAACACATCACATTCTCAAGCACGTGCTTTTTCCATTATAGTCAATGGAAATCAAATGCCCGTGCCCTAGGGAAATAGAAAAGAATATTGCCCTCTGTATGCAAATTGAGGTCACTGTGGGTAGATAGTCTGTACCACGTGACAAGATCTAACCCAATCGATGGAGGCTGTTTGAAAACGATGTTATAAATTTAAAAATATAATAGTCTTGCAGTTCAACTAGTTTGGTCACAAAAGTTGAGTCTAAAATCCGAGAGGAAGAACAAAACCCCTTTTGCTATGTGTACGAATTGTAAATGACATTTTGTGTCATCTTATTGTTTTACATCTTTACAGTGTTACAGAATCACTAACAATCCATTCAATGGAAGATGGCAGGGGATTAACTATGACGTAATCGGTTTGACCTTCTCCTTTACCAATGGGACCAAGATAACGGGTAAATCTCCTAAAGACTATGTTTTCAAACTATTAATGAAAATTTATGTTTGTACAAGTCTCTTGGGTAATTTATGAAAAAGGTTATCACTTAAAAGCTGGCAAGGGACTTTTTTAAAAGTCTTTTCACATTAGACATTATTAGGTAGAGTTACGATAACGAAACGAGACGAGACAAGACAAGGCGAGACATCATTTCTTAGCGCCATTCTATCATAATGTATATGTTTAATGATAATAGTCATTACGACCGACCGACATTCATTCAGTGTATAAAAACTTTATCTATCTAGATTATCTTACAACATAGAACATTTGTAAGAATTTGGACTTGGACTCCCTGTATTTAAAAATGCTGATCAGATGAAGCAAGAAAAGATTGTGCATGCTAGTTTTTTTATATAACAATTTGCTTTATAGTAAATAATACAAAAGAAGACATTAAAGTTTGGTTAGGAAGACCGTCACCGAGACGTTACCATGGTGAAAATGTGACGATGACCCCATCTGAGGATTGGACGAATTATACCTGGAGTGGAAAGGTAGATGTTATAAAATTTTATATTTTGATACGGTACACTAGTCTTAATAATGCCATCCAATACACTATACCCGTTAAGAAAATAACAATTTTGTAATTCATGAGTGCATCATTCTGTAATCATATTAAACATTAAGAAAACAAGAAACACAAATTGAATGCCTTCAAAAGAAATGTATGGAATTTATATCTTAGTTGTTCTACAAGAAGACAATTTGCGACTGGTCATTGGTTTGTCATGCTCAAATTACTAATCGATGGTCCTAACTTTGATTGTTTCCAATAATGGCTTACCCGGTGTTCAGCAAGACTCGTAATTGCACTTTAAATTTGTCAAAGTTTTAAAACATTATTTTAGAAAGGTCGTTATATGCGAGAATGATTACAATGACCTTTCGAGGTCTCTCAAAGTATATAACGAATTGCTATTAAAGATACCCCCCCCCCTAACGTATATGCTTATATTATACCATGTTTCAGGTCACCGAACCATTTGCTGCCCTGCAACTTACTCTAAATGGCTTAACATACATTCTGGCAAACACAACTGTTATGGTGTATTACGAGAATGGTCATAGAAACGCCAATGAGTGGATACACACGTCAACTGTGAAGATATCTGGTACATCGTTCGATGTATTCGTCCCAGAACATGACATCTGGTATAATGGAAATTACATCTTTACCTTTGCTTTGCCAGCAGGTAAGTGACTTTAAGAAAACAGTGAGGTTTAGTGGTGTATTATTATTATTATTTACTATATATATATATATATATATATATATATATATATATATATATATATATATATATATATATATATATATATATATATATATATATATATATATATATATATATATATAACTCAGTGAGTATCAATCTGCTAAGACAGTGCTTATATAAGACAGTGCATATATATATATATATATATATATATATATATATATATATATATATATATATATATATATATAATAATAATAATAATAATAATAATAATAATAATAATTGACTGGGTGTTGATATAACCACATAAAAGTGCCCAATACGGTTAGTAGAGCAACGTATATACATGTTTTGAAATATAGTATATTCCATTCTACCCCTGATGAGTGAGGAATACACACCTCATGAAACAGTTCTGTAGGGTCAATAGCATGTAATTTTGTTCATATTTTCAAAACATATATATATATATATATATATATATATATATATATATATATATATATATATATATATATATATATATATATATATATGTATATATATATAACTACTGAACATCAAAGAATAAATATTCTGAACGTTTAGTAGTGGAAAGAATTATATTGTAAGATTATGTCACTGTAAAAAAACCTAATATCACCCAGTTGGCTATTCAATTCGTAAATCTATCTTTTTTTAGAAATGACTGGCAATATTTCACTATTGCAGATATTCAGACCGACTTTACAGTGGGTATGGCTCAACATAGATGTGACTATTGGAGTGATGATGAAAGACGATGGAGACATGATGTATGCCGGGTAAGATGACATCATATACTTATGTCCAGCTGAATAGACTGAATATTGAAACGCAATCAGGGTGTGAAATAAAAAAAACACTTATTGGGGATATTTTCATCCCCCGGACTTGAAATAAAAGAACCAAATCACATAAAGAGCACATCTAGGTTTCAGTTTTTTCGATAATCCATTTAATTACCATTAGCATATGGTAGAGAAATGTCAATGGATGTTTTGCTCTAACCACCAGTTTGTCATCGGTGACAATCTGTTAATCTAAGCTAGGAAGTCTTTAGTCTTTGTCTAAATAAATAGTTTTAGACCTATTGGGCACCAACGGCGTCTGTGTTTACAGTCTGTGTCCTAAAGATATATCATTACACGTTGATCATAATCAATTTGTTTTTGTGACTTTTAAATAGCACATGTTTGTTTTTATTACCTCGTAGGTGTCACCGAAATCTACCAGGAACGCCACATTGTGTCTATGTAATAGTCTGACTTAATTTACATCATGTTGATATTGGTTTCGTGAAATTGGAAGACAGTGGTTGTACAGTTAAAATCAGCAACTATCGGGTGTACCAGACACTAAACTACACAGACACATACAGACACATATGCATACACAGACAGACAGACAGACAGACAGCGACACACACACACACACACACACACACACACACACACACACACACACACATCTATTCATCAATATCTATATGTTACACCCAATCTGTGAAAATGCCCATTTCATGAAATATGTAATCAAGCTGCTCAGGTCATGAAATGAGTAAAGGAAAATTGCCAGTGCATGAAATGGCGAATTTCTGTAACAAGTAAACGAATGTGTTTAACATTGAAAACGTTGAAACGTAGCATTCAAATGTAATGCGAGTGATATTGAATGATATTGAGTTAAAGTAGCACGTAATTAACATATTAAGATTGATGTTAGACTAGTCACTATCAGGTGGCATTATTGTAAACAAATTCCATAACTAAATATTTCAAAAATCAAAACTCCTCTACAGAAGGAATTTATATTTGGAAACGAAAGATTCTTTAGTCAGCATTGATTAAGTGTCACATTGATAACTGCTCTACATGGTACCTTACTAAAAGATCTAAGTCCAACTTCTAGTGGCATAAAAGGTGATCAGATGTCTATGAGATGCAACAACCACCGCCCGCCCTCAATGCATATCGGGTTGGCGAAATTTCTAAGGTAACTAACTAACATGAAATCACGTTGTTTAATATCTAAATGGCAGTGCCTACAATCAAATGGAAATGCCTACAATACAAATAATATTATATATATAAGTAGTTATAATGTACGAAACGGTACTATTCAGGATTCCCAATGTTAAATGCTGTGTTACACGTTATTCAAACTATACCGGTATTACAGTATGGAAGTGCCTTAATGATGTTAATAATGTTGGTTTTTACATAGAGCTTTCCCACCCAGTCTGGGTGCTCAAAGCACTTTACATACAATTATATACAATCATTATCTATATATAGTGGTTTACTTGGCTCTGATGCTGCTTACAAGAACTTTATTGACATTTGTTGAACTATAATATCTGTATATAGTGGTTTACTTGTCTCTGATGCTGCAGACAGGACATTTATTGATATCTCTTGAACTATAATATCTATATAATTATAGTGGTTTACTTAGCTCTGATAGAGTGAACTGAGAGAAAGATAAACTGTTGTATATCAACATGACGTCATAAAGTACCAAGTAAGCTCAATTTTAAATGTTTTACCATAATTATATGTACGGCTAGTGTTTACATCCAGTCATTGTATAAACAATTCGACCTACTTACCCAATGTGATGGACTAGTTTGCCTGTTGAGCAGTATTATTTTTTCCTGGCATAAAGCGATGATAATGGATGATAATGTATGCTTTTGATTGCATTGACATTATCTTTTGTCGTTCTTAGAATTGTTGATAAGTCATAATAGAGATTTCTCACATTTTAATATGCAAATGTCATTGAATCGTTTACATGCACCCGGCTTAGGCCAAAAAAGAAAAGAAAAAAAAGAATTGTTTCTGGTAAGTACATTATATCTAAAATGGTGGGACGATGCGAATTATTTACTTTTTGTACTTTTTTGTTATTCTCAATAAATTTGTCACTCAGTCTCCTATTTATGGCGGTTACTGTTCTTTATTTTAGTTCGGTAGAGCAATTAGTGTGTATGTGTGGCAGATATCATTTGCATGCTGTTCATGATTGGCTCTGCAGTTGTCTTCACTGAAGTAGCAATTGATGTAGGGAGCGCACGTTTTGTGTTTCCCCTAGATCTGCAGACTGCATAGGGTGTACAAACACATTGAAAAAAAGACATGCGCGAGAACGAATACTATTTTCTTCGATTTTGCTCTATTCATTAAACCCCCTTAGTTATTACCAAGAAAGTCTTTTCCCAAACAAGCCTCTAAATTTCACCAGGTCCTCCATACAGCTGACACTACAAGAACCCAGATAGACTAGATGAGTGCAATATCGATATTTGTCAAGACTGAGGTCACTTCATCACATTATATACTACTCTGTTCCCCTTCACTCCTGGGAGACCTCTCCTCGCACCTGAACTGTATGATTGTCAGCAGTGATTTGACTGAGTTGTGGTATTTGACTGATATTTCCTGGTGGCAACATATGGATGTGGTAGCTTTTGAATACGTGACACTGATGTTAGTGATGGGATGCCAAAATACTGGAAAGTTTGATTATGATACAATGAGTGAAAGTAGAATGTGACCATCTACCAATCCTATAATCTAAAATATGTTTCTCCCCGAGGTGTGATTTATAAAATGTGCTCTCCTGCAATTATCGAAGGATCCAAAATGCTCATGCTTTCTGTATTGTGCGCCCTCAACCTCGGCATCATAAAACGTACAAAGTTCATGGGAGCGAGTAATTTGAATACGGCACTGGAGGTCACCTGTTGTACACCTCGCTCCCTCTCTTGTCGTCCATCGAAGTGGCACCACTTGTGGAACTGTCAACAATTTAAATCTCTACTTCTAACCAAAAGACAAGATAAGACCACAAACAATCACCATGGCCACAAGTGAAGAAAAGATATACTCCGGTGAAGACTACAATACCGAATTCGATGTGCATGGATATATCAAACAAGTGTATGGTTCTTTAGATGGCTATGAAGGACTTTGGCGAATGATTTTGAAAATAATGACCGACTACTTCAAAAATGGTTAGTATAATGTAAGTGTTTGCGATAACGTCAGCGCTAGACATATATATTCGCATAGCGCTGGGTTTATACGCTTCCAGTAGGCCAAAAATGTTCTTGGCCCTTCGCTACATGGTTTCTCCCACAGAGCCGGGGGGTCATCTAGGGGTTGAACCCTTCAATACAATGACATGATGTTGCTGTTGTGTTTATTTTCTAGTTCGATTGTATTAGTATGTTTGCATTTGTATATCCCATCTTGACTTTAGGGAATATTTACGCTGTATGAAGCATATGTGGAGCAAGTCTATTTTATTTCCTATATGACGAGTCACCTCGAACCCTAATCTGATTAAAATCGGATGTAGCGATTTCGTTTTGGCTGTTACGTTGATTGTCGGTTGTGCTTTTGTGAACGCTCGTTACATCACATTGCTCAAACATATGACTGGATGACATCTCTACCCCCACTACTGTTGCTACATGTCGTAGTGATGTTCTGATAAAACTATGTAGAAAATAAAACTATATTAGAATATTATTTTTACTCCACGAAGAGACATTTACCGGTCCGAGATTGTTGGATTTTGGCTGTGGCCCAACAGTACATTTGATGGCGGAAGCGTGTTCTCGATTCGATGACATCACAGCAGCAGAGTTTGCCGAACCTAATCGTAGAGAGGTTGAGCAGTGGGTCAGAAATGAGCCAGGGGCATGGGACTGGAGTGAATATATCACCTACATATGTGAATTGGAAGGCAAAAGGTGAGTAGCTATAGACGTACGTATAAATTAAAGGCTGTAATAAAAAGCTGCTAGGCCTTCGGGCTTTCTTTAGATATTACACGCGACCAATGTCCTCCGGTCACTTTACACATGTTACATCTGAAAGGCGAGGGCGTTTAGGATGTGCGCCCGAGCACTCTTCCCTTCTATCAAAGAAGTCATTCCATGTAATGTTTTAAAAAGTAACCCTCTGGAACCAAACGTCTTAGAGCCGTTCGACGCCATTATTACGTCACTCTGCTTCGAAGCACAGACCCAAGGTCAGTAATAGCCCTAAGAGTAACATACCTATCAAACATCATTATCTTTCGCTTGAGCCAGTATTTATAGTAACGGTTTGGGTATTTTTTTCAGCGAAACTTGTGAAGAACGAACTAAGAGACTCCGGAAAGCTATCAAAGAAGTCATTCCATGTAATGTTTTAAAAAGTAACCCTCTAGAACCAAACGTCTTAGAGCCGTTCGACGCCGTTATTACGTCACTCTGCATCGAAGCGGCATGCATGGATCTAGAAGAGTACAAGATGGCGATCAAAAAGATGGCCTCTCTCTTAAAGTGTGGTGGTACCCTTATTATGTTCGTAATTCTCGGTCAGTCCTTCTACGATATTGGGGGAAAGTATTTTTACAGTCTTAAACTGAACAGACCCTTCATTGAGGAGACCGTAGCGGAGGCAGGTTTTACTGACATCAATGGAATCCAGGATCTTCCTATACAAGATAAGGTTGTTGATGGAAGAACACTTTCAGATTACGAGGGATGGTTATTTCTTACAGCCAAGAAGAAGTAATTGTTGAAAGTTTACTTTTATTTACCCTCAACTACATTATAGAAATTCTTTATTTTAAGAATAACCATTTTCAATAACATTGTTGAAGCGGCCATATGGAGGAGCATTGGGTATTTATTTTGGCAATTTTATCATGGCATCCTCCTTGAAAATTCAATGTGAAACAACATAAAAACAAAGTCTGCGTTTGTAAGTCACTACATTGCAAAAAGCTACAATATGTGTAAAAGCTTGTTATTTTACTTACAAAAACAAACATTTGACATATTTAGTAATCTTTTGCAATTTATTGTGTTACGAATCAAGATTTGGCATTTGTTGTTTCACATTGATTTTTGTGAGGAGGATGCCATGATAAAATTGTTTTATAATTAAAAATCCAATAAATACCCAATCCTCATCCATATGGCCACTTTAATATATTATAACCATTTGCATAGATCAGCATTTATTGGTGGTGGAGGGGAGGTATTCTCATTGATATTTGGGTGTTATTTGGAAAAATAAAATCATTGGTGATAGTAGAGGTCTCACTATATGAAGATAATTGCTATTTGATGTGGTAATTGAAAGAGCAGTACTACATATATATATTTACCTCTATAAGGAAATAGCTGTCACTGTTTGTTCATCATTACATTTGCATATTGTATGCCTCGAAATTGATTATTCCACCAGAAAGAAAGAGCAAAATATACAAACTTTTAAAGTATCAGAAAAAAAATCTGACGAGGGTCAAGATCCAACGATTTTTTAATAATATAACATTGTGACATTTACTCACAAAATCGAGTCGTATGTAGTTAATTGTCCTTATTCATAAATGATGTAAATATGAGATAACAGACTTGTAACTTATTTCATTCATTCCTCAATATAGTTAAACAATTAAAATGTCACCATGCTCATCAGATTTAATTAGTCGATAGCGCCTCGATTAGTACACTGACTTCCGTTATTCAAATCACTCCGGATGGGCTACGTGTCTCACTGGAGATAAAAGTGCTCGATGCAATATCAGTAGTAAAACTATATTATATATATATATATATATATATATATATATATAATATATATATATACACTATTTTGCATGACAATAACTACTGTCTTCAGTATTTAAAGTGTAACAGAACTTGATATGTTTGACAGAACTGGAGATCCACCAATGAAGAGGAGCTCAGTCTCTTCGAAGTATTTGGGTTAGAACTGGTGTATGATATTATTTATATATAGAAAATCAGTGTAAAGTTATATATATATCAAACATGGTACACATACAGACTCGTACATACATGTATAGATAGCGGAAGATGTAGTTTGATATTCTGGTGTATGGTATTTTCATATACTCACATATGCATTGCTTGTTTGTTTGTAACTCGGTTCCAAAGCTCAATGTGGGTGAACCAGTCCTGTCGTAAAATTCAGTAAGCGAATGTCCACGGGCGCTGGTCTCACCCTATGTAAGCTTAAAATCACTGACGCGACAATCACTTCACTGTAATATATCTATTGACCTTTCCGGTCACGACCTTTACGGACCTGACCTGCATGCCAGACGTGTTTCACCACGTTCTACGCATTCTCAGTAAGCGCATTGTCTCCTATATTTAATGTGTCAGCGACAACCGTGAAAGCTGTGAGGCGAGATTGTGCAGGAGGTTTGGTTCGGTGTGGTTTGGAGTTTGGAGTCTTACCCGGCTATTGTTGCAGATTGACGGAAATTCAACCACGACGTCCGGGTTTACTGAAAAAGGTCTGATTTCTTCAGTCTCCGATCCTACGTACTGTACGGTATGTAGAATATAATCAACAGTTGAATAGCATTTGTAATACAATATCACTTCATACATATATGCCATCGTGAAAAAATATCATGCTATGAAATGTCTCGTTATTTTTCTTTCACCATGAAGTCAATTTTATAGGTGTATTGGATAAAAAGGCTAGCAGTCATGGTGAAAAGAAAACAATGTCACACCTCTGAGTAAAGTGAATCATATATAACATAGTGTACTTAATATGTAATTGGAGGCATTGACTGCATGACTATGTATATATACGTTTACTGGTATGTTAACATATTAGTTATATCATATAATAATGAAAACATAAGGCGACCTTGTAAACATGATCAAGTTACGCCATATCATATTAAAATATCTAAATATGTTATCTATCTGACCTATGGATATGTATGTTAAAGTGCTACAAACTAGTCGTAGTGCGGATGCCAGTTAACCTGAAACTCGTACTATAAAACTTTGCTACATTTTGTCGTCTGTCTCAAGAAAAATGTAATGTAACATTGCTACATTTTATCATCTTTTTTAGCTACGCTTGTTACAGTTTTAGACCTTTAAAGGATATTGACCACCTAAAGATAGCAAAACATAGCAATTGTAGCAATATTGGTAAATAGTTGTCGCGACAGACGATGAAATGTGTCAATGTTTTACGAGTTTAGTCGAGTCAGACGTGCTATTTCTGGTTAAATGGATTTCATTTTATATACCGGCTGGTAGTAATGATTGATTCTTTTTTTTCCAAACATAAAGACAATGTAAAATCCATCATGTTTTAAAAATAACCCAACGCTTTAGGATATAATACTTGGCTAAAACGTTGAGTTTTATTTCATGGAATTTTGAACCCGTTTTGCTGTCAACTAACTGTCCCATGTGTGACATGATGAATTGTCTATAATGATTACAAAGGTTACAGTGCGTCCTTTCAGAATGACATTGTTAATATGAAGTCAGGTGACATTTTAGAGCAAACATATGATAAACTAATGTAAAGTAAACACATTACAGCCACGGTAAAAATAAATTAATTGTACTTTGTACATTAGCGATGCCACTCTATATTGTTTTCGGACTTAAATAAGTTACACTGATGGTTTGCTCATAGCCTTGAATGGTCTATTAAAAGCTCACATCTGTTGTGGTGGTACAGTTGCTGGTTCATTACAAAATCTTTCTTGATTCATCATGGAATAAATTATTAATTAATGAAAGTATTCCTAGCTCTATCCTAACAGACATGAAACCGTTAGAGTTCACTTAGTTTGAATTGACTCACACGCTTTTCTTAATCGTGGATGTTTTGTTCATCGGCATTACAAAAAAATCTTTACAAGTAAAGTGACCTCGCTATCGTTTTAAAATAGCCCACACAATATCCAGTGAAATTGAAATTCTAACACGGGATATAAAGAAGAAACGAACCGAAACGTTAAACATTGGAACCACCTTGTTGTGAATGGCATCCGTGTGCTACTTAACCAAACACTATAAACACTCCCACCTTTGTATTTTCTCGATAGACCCTAGACGAGTGCCTTCATGTCTTTATCAGCGATTCACGAGAGGTTCAAGGACTTTATGTCGAAGACTCGACCCTATTGGGAGGTGAGCGTAATAACGTTAATCAGAACAAAGCTGCTTGTATCAACGATTGAAATGTAGTGTAATCCACCAACTACCCAAATTATATACGTATGAAAGATAACAAATATTCTTAAAAAACAAATTCCACGATAAACATACCATAAACTAAGGTTGCTGTTGCTTGGCAACCGAGTGTAAGTTTACAGAAACGTAAGGCCACAGTATACTTTATAGTCTGCACTTCAATGAGATTGATACAAAAACAGTGCAGACTATCGTCCTATCAATAAAACATGGCTGACGAGTCAGGCGATAGCCAATCGTAGTCTAGCTATCAAACGATTAGAAACTCAAATCCCTGAAATAAATCAAATCTGATTTTGTATTTGTTCATGATATGCATTCATGATATATCAGTTTTGTTGGAATAAGGGGAAATGTTTTGCTACAAATTTATTTACATTGAATAGCGTTGACACGTATTTAGAGATATTATTTCCCGATATTTTTCTTCGTTCAGCCCAGGAAAATAAGACTGATATAGGGCGCCTTGTCACTACTTGTTGAAAGACGAGTAGTCACAAAAACATTAGCTACAGGTTGGAGTATTCTCCTGCTCAATAAAGAAAATCATTGAAGAAATATGTTATACTTCCACAAGTATAATTTGTGAAAAATAGGGAAAATAATAGTAATTAGATATTGGGTATTTTGACCCTTAAATTTATTATGAGCACAGCAAAAGATATACGTAGGCGCACATTGTCATGACGTCGAAAAACCAGGGTATAAGTTTAACTGTTTTTTTATGTGTCCGAATGCATTCAACCGGGCTTAATCCATATCTACTTTCAATATTACAGCAACTGATCCTAAACTGGAGTCCAATAGTTTCAAAGGAGACCCTAAGAGAACGTTTTCTGATATGCTCAGTATGTCTTGAACAATACCAAGAACCCAAGCTGTTACCATGTGGACACGTCTTTTGCAAAGAGTGCATCCAATCCACATGCCTGAACTCATACGGAAGCCGAAAGCTGACATGTCCAATGTGTCGCCTTGAGATCGATATACCAGAAGGAAACATTCAACATCTGCCTGATAGTTAC
This sequence comes from Glandiceps talaboti, assembly GCF_964340395.1. Classification (NCBI taxonomy): domain Eukaryota; kingdom Metazoa; phylum Hemichordata; class Enteropneusta; family Spengelidae; genus Glandiceps; species Glandiceps talaboti. The sequence continues at coordinate 7,719,842 of NC_135569.1, read as the reverse complement.
TTGACGAAAGATCTGACTAATTTTATTGAATCAAATCATGACACAGATATCACGAACATGCGTCTAGAACACGACTATAATGACATGGGAAGCATACCTAGGAAACTATGGATCGGAGACTTATGTTTCAGGATACCGGAGGACATAGTTGCTTTTATGAAGGTTCGTTTGAATGAGTTTCACACTCCTTTATTTGCAGATTCTTTTTTATTTTGATTATAAATGCAATTTGCGGTCAAGGGCTTAAAGCACTACAGTTTCCTGATATGCATGTCCGATTGAAGCTTAAGTGCCGTTTGTTGTTGACAAACATGCTTCACCAAGAAGTGCCTTGCTTATGGAGATATAATAATTTGATATCAGAGGCACTGCCCTACTGAGAGTGTAATTACATCAACTTCCCTTCATCATGTTGATAGCTTATGTCAACATATATTGCAACACCAGTCTTAATTCGTGTGTTAGTTTCCTGATAGTTTGGTTTCCGTAGTAGTATGCTGATGTATGTCTTCTTTCAAATTGTCTTTCAGATGATTTTTCTCCTACTTAGTATGGTGGGTATTGCAGTGCTGATTATCACATGGATTGTCTTACTGGTATGGATCCTCCTACTTAAGATACTGGACATTTGCCTGGTTATACTTTTCCTGCCGATAAAACTACTCTGGTTTCTTCTCACTCTAGCATGGACAATAATACAATTTATAGCAACCATAATTGTGCTGCCATTTTCGTTATTGTTTATGTTTGTATCAACGATTTTGGAGCAGTGTCTCCTACCCGTTACAATGTGCTGGGAACACTTTATACGTTGTGTGACATTTTGGTCTGATATATTTCGCATCGGGTCATTAGCTTTGAACACATTTATACCTCTGTTGGGTGTAGGACTGTTATATCTTGTATTTGTACATGCACTGCCAGAGTGTTCGACAGAGAACGAAGATAGACGTAGATCGGACGAACTTTCGACAATTGAATAACCCAAGAAATAATGTTTGGTGGATAGACAGACCCGTCATTTTGTAACATGACAATATGTATATAAATAAAATAGCAGTAAGGTAATATGCGCCCCAGGGACCAATTTCCCAGAAAATCAATGCTCTCTTCCTCTCCAGACATGTCGAATTGTTTTCAATATGAAGGTTTCTCCCGATTCTGTTGACATGCAAACGAATTTGATGGGTTTATTGTCTTGGTTTCATTGTAAATTGACAATCGTTTATTTTTCCACATCGTCGTAAACTACCGGCCTCTTTTACGACACCTCTTAACAGACGCCCCCACACGGAATTCGAAAAATGTGCTCTGGCTTGCCAGAACGATTACCATAGAGTTAAGATGACAGTATTCGGCGGCCATATTGGATTCTAGAACGTTTTAATTTTGATGTCAATAGGGAACTTGCTATTCAAACTGAGCATGCTCAGTCGCAAAGGACTATGGGATTATCTGTATTTATTGTAAATCCTAATCTGGAGCTACTGATAAAATTACCCCCCCCCCTCCCACAATGGTCAGAGTAACCAAGAATTGATTATTTGTAGTTACACACAATATATCAATATTGCTTAAAATACTTATTGATTAGTATTTATTATCACGTTTCCCATGATGCAACATTCAACATGACGGGTTTGCACGTTCCATATTGATTAGGTAACAGTAAACATTCAATTGCTTTAAAATTCATTTCTGAGTTGCATACTATGCTAATGGAATATGTTAAGCCCAATACCATATACATGTATATACATTCAAAAGTGGTTGAAAATGTATAGAGATAACCTTTCATGTCGCATGCGCAGGGAAATTGTGCCATTCAGAATTTTACAAATGAATTTACACTTTCAAAATGCGCATGTGCTTTAGTTCATTTTGTTTGTTAAGAAGCTTCTTGCGGTACATTTTATGAAATAAAAAGTCTTACATTAAAATATGCAATTTACCTATACATAAAAATGATACAGTATAGTTGATCCCTTTGCTATTTATTGTATATGTAAGTACAAGAAGTGATTTGTAAATAAACCTCATAGTAAACAATTATTACTGCACGTCTAGTCAGCATATGTATATATTTTTCTTCCTATGATGCAATAAGCACTGAAACGTCACTAAGCATAAGTAGTTATATTACATTTCTTTCCTTGATTTGTTTGTTCTTACTTATTTTCTCACCAATCCTCGCCGGTGCCTGTGACAAGAACATATTACTTCATTTCGTCGGTAGCCATTGTCACGGGTGCTGGTTAATCCTCGTGTATTGATACTCTATCGTCATGAAGTTATAGAAAACTACTGAGGATATGTCTTGTTGTCGTACCATCACAATAGCACATTATTCGATGCACGTGCGTGTTCAACAGACATGACATCATTGAAGTTATCAGTTTTGAAGTTGAGGGCGCAAATAACTGAAACCTCTTATATGCAATATTAGTAGCAGAGCATTATAGACTATATAATTGTCTGTGTATATGAACAGTAAGATGTTCTATATGTTCAAAGGAAACTGCACAGTGTGTGCATATATATATATATATATATATATATATATATATATATATATATATATATATATATATATATATATATATGTTGTCCGTCCACTTTGAGATTCAAGAAGATAAATTGATATCACTTATCACCACTTAAAGGGGTATAAGCTGAGTTTATTAATGTTGGGATGTCTACATATTTAAGAGATACTCGCACTACACGACATAGTGAAGCATTCAGTTCACGGTTACTTGCAATAAACTAACTCCAAACCCTTATATTAAGATATAGGTTATAAAAGTAATGTATCACACTAAATTTGATGAAAAATGTCGAGAAAATTCCTACAATAAAGTCAACTGTTCTTACTCTAGCAATGCCAGAAGGTAATTGTTATGTCATAGAAGATGCGTATAGACATATTATAATCATCATACTAGAAACGTTTGATCGAGGTTTTATGGAAGTATTTTCACTTGGGCAAAGACTTGTCAACTGAGCTTGTGCAACTTTAAAAGTACAACCAACCAACCAACCAACCAACCAACCAACAAACAAACAAACAAACAAACAAACAAACAAACAAACAAACACACACACACACAGTCTTACCACTCTCCAGATCTAAAGGAGATTCACGTCCATATAAAATACAATAAACAGACACTACATCACAATTTCAACATTAAATTTAATTTTTATGTAGACTTATCAGTAACATGTAACTTTGGGTACATATCCGAAATTGAACAGCAAAATTTTGTGCCAAAACTCAAAAGCTATGAAAAAATATTACAGTTTATAAACAAAGTTACAGCTACATTCTCTACACGCTATCCGATCTTTCTAAGCTGCACTAGCTGCAACAGGAACGTTTTTTGAAACTGTTTTATTATTAATTGTAATATCGTACACAGTGCAAGTATTGAATCACCTGTGGGTAAATATATTTGTGTAGCGGGACACATATCATGTAGGTGCAATATATCCAATTTAATTATTTGTGGGTCCGCCCAAAACATCAGCACCCAAATGAATCTTGATTTCAACTTATTACTGTACTATGGATAAAATATACCTCAGATGACATGTATAATTATTGGTATTTTAACAATTTTCAGTGAATATGTTGTTGGATGTTGAAAATAATAATATCCCACTTACAGCTAGTACAGATAAAGCCACTTGCCAAATAAAGGCCTTGGCAGTAATACTATACTAAAACGAATTAATATTTATGCCTTTCTGCCGCATGTAGCACTCTCTTCTGTGGAACCATTTTATAAAACAATTAATTTGATTGTTTCGAGTTTGACCGGAATTTTATTTTTCCCAAGATGACTAAGTACCATAACTGTAATACTGTATTTTAGCCTCTCTCTAGAAAGTAATGTGGCCTATGAATCGAATATTACCAAAATAAAATCTATACTTTACACATGAAAATCTCAACGTAGTTATACATTAGCAAAGGAGGCAGCAACAGCGTGCCAGCTCAAATTCAATATTTGAAATTTTAAAAGATTTGTTTTTACTTTCGTCTTGCAGTTATGTAATTTGATCGAAGGTGCTGTCATATTTTGGCATCATGTGCACATATTTGAAGTTAGGGTACATTAGACTAGTTAATCTAGGTTACACGATGTTAGTTTTGGGTAAGAGAATATAGTCTAGTCTAGGTTAGGTAAGTGCAAGCTAGGTCATGTCATGCCATGTCATGTCCTGTCATGTCATGTCATGCTAGGTTAGGTTTAGCTTCGACAAGATAACTTGGGTTAAGTGAGTTGTGTATAGTCTAGGCCAGGCGTGATTAGGTTATGTTATGTTGGGTTAGGTTAGGTTAGGTAAGGTCAGGTTAGGTGTGATTAGGTTATAAGGTTGATGAGGATAGGTTACGTTATGTTATAAAGTTAGGTGAGATTAAGTTACATGTGGTTAGGCTATGTTAGATTAGGTTTGGTCAGGTTAGATTGGGTTAAGTTACAATATAAGGTTAGGTTAGGCTACGATATAAGGTTAGTTTGAGTCAGGTGAGGTGATACTGAGTTTGATGAGGTTAGGTTAGGTCAAGCTAGATAGGTTAGAATAGAGTAGGCAATATTACATCATGTTTATCACAAACAACTTAAAGGTTGTATTTTCGTTGGTTTTTCTTTGGTGATGTGAATTGGTTTATGTATTAAATCAATACTGTATAATAAATGTAAGGCAATATATTTTCTTTAAAACCCTTCAAAAGTGTAGTTTAGAGTTATTTTGAGTGTAAAATGTGCACCTTTTTTAAAATTGATCTCAACGATACAGAAGTGAATCACAGTGAACGGTATATTTGAAGAAACGATTAGATAAAACCACAACATTGAAGGGTCAGGATGTCCGATCATTTTGTAGCAGAAGTATTATCGCCGGCGGCGCCGTCCTCCCTGGTTACCTTGGTTGGCTTTTTGCTCAAAGTACATGAAGTCCTGAAAGAAACAGTAAAAAGCAAGATAATTGGATATTGTCGATGAATATAAATAATATGTGTTATGACAATAAAAGTGTCTCGTGTAATGTATCAGGTATTAAACATTGGTGTAATCTTAGCATAACACTTAACCAATAGCTTAGTAATGTCATAACTAATTTACATTTTCCTGACCATATATATGTCACATTTATATGTGATACCATTGCTTCTATCACGAACCATGTCCCAATCCTTGCCTCTGATCGTTTTAGAACTAAGAGTTACTCAACCTGGTGTTACATCAATCATCTTTATGGTGTTATATAATTTATATCCATGACTGCATAATGACTATTCACCAGTATCGCGAACCTGGTGGATGGGGCGGGGGGTGGGGGGGGGTATCATTTTTATATTATACCAGTATATTGAAAAAATCGGAAAAAAGATACGAACAATAACGTTTTTCTGTTTTCATCTGCGCCCATATATAATTTGCATAACAATGATGATTTCAAGGCAGCTGATCTGACGAGTCGACCATGAATGTGCGTCCTGCAGCAACTGGATTTATTTGAACTGTTACTCATTTCTAGGGATAATCTGTACATTGATCGACTCATTAAAAGTACATTTATGCATAAGCCGCCTAGCCTGTATGGCTCAAGGTATAAACTTAAAGTGGGTTACTGAATACAGCATGCTTCCTGCCCGGCCAGCTTCGCGACACGATAGAATGAGAAGATAGACATGGTGGCAGGTTGATGACAATGTATTTTAGGAAGCTACTATACGTCAGTACACTTTCGGGTTTGGGGATTTCTCACTCGGATTGATGACTGACACTCGCACTATAGGACAGGATCCCAGACAAAATTCTAATTTGATTAATGGTAAGTCTGTCAGTGTAAGCTCTTACAATTTGCTTCATTTTTATGACTAGACACACTTACACCTGTTTCCACTCCTGCCCAGCAGAGGCTATACTAGAACCGATCGCGTGCATGCCTTGACCTTATAGTAGTCGATGATTTGTACAAGTACGCGACTGCTTTCGAAATGTCCTTCATAGTTTCCCGTAATCTATTGTCTCATTGTGAAAATCCTCATTTGACAATTCGCAGAGTTCACTCACTTCGGACTACAATGGTCGTAGCAGACGACAACAGTAAACTCCAAGTATTTTGTATTAAAACATCAACATTTGGACACATGCCAACTGTTCATTATAGCTCATTTAATAGACGCGCTAGTTTGATGTCTAGACCAATCAGATCTGTCGATTTGCGCCATCAGTATACGGGTATAATATAAATATAATATAGCTACCTTCTTTTCAAAAATATTGATTTATTTACGACAAAGTGTAACATTGTAAATTACAAGTATCTGCATAAGGAGCAGTGTGCATGTTATAGACAAATTTTCTAGAAACATATGACTTTTCAGTTGTCTTTCTGCTGTTCATTTACAAAATAAAGACGAATCTTCTTTTCGGGTTAATATTCACTCTCGTTATTGACCGAAGGAAGATTCCTTGTCAACGTCCTTCAATCTTACCAAACTCCAAAGAATAACATTTCTATCTTATAATTACCGTAGTAGCAGTTACACTGACCATTCACCATAGGGCTTAATATTCTGGTACTTATCACACCGAATAAACATTCACCTGAATATATGTTAGGAGGATGTGTACATATACTAATGACCTTGATATAGTAATGTGCAGAAATTTGAGCCATGCAGGAGAAAAAAACTAATTTACGGTTGTCACACATATACATATATAACAGGTGCACTAATTGTGTATTCGATTGATGTATGGTACCATGGTAACACAGACTATTGAGGTGTCATTTTATTTATGCATAATTAATAACATTCTGTTCAAAATACCATATATACACAGCTCCTGGGCGTATCACAAGGAGGTGAATCCCCAAGGGATGTGCATACCTTTGGGAATGTGAGTACAAGTAGGTCCTTATCCATACATCTTTACTATAGGTATACTTTGATGGTGATTCATTGCTCTGAAAACGTGTGAATGTAGTGCAAAGGTTAAATTTTTATGAGTCATGATCATGATGGGACATACATGATGTATATTGTGTTCATCAACATACACAATGCTACGAAACTCGTGAGCAGTTATGGCGATGGTTCGTGATAAAAGCAATGTTTGGCTATGATGACAATAGTAACTATCAATCAAATACTTCTGCTATTATATATATCAAGGTAATTTTAGAATTTTAGAATTTTAATCAAATCTAATCTATCAAACCAAAAATAGTAATCTTAATGACTAACTCTGTATTGGTATGGATGCAGACATAATTTAGTAAGGATACATGTAAATGGACTACTATCATAATCAATAAATATCAACTTAAATCTATTTTAATACAGTAAAAACTCATGTCTTGCTGGGCTGTAGTACATTGGTTACTTTTGTACTTGAGTAGGGGAATCACAGACACGGATACACAAACAAACACGTACACACAGACAGGCACACACACATACACATACACAAACTCAAACAGACTGACAGGTACATACACATACACATACATAGACAGTCATAGACACAGACACACAGACACCGACACACACAGACACACACACATACACGCACACACACACACACACACACACACACACACACACAAACTGTCTGTCATATTTTAAACAAGCGGCAAGAATACCAAAAGAAAATTACTTACAATGAGGAATACGCCTCCGATTAACAGGGCTTTTAGTTTAACGTCCAGATCCAGGGGGACTGTAAGAATAACAGAATTTGGACACGGTGTTGAAATGAGGTGACATGTAGATAATTAGAAAACGAGAAAATGAATTATAAGTATACTATGAAGCTATGCATCAATGATAAATGAGCTAGAAAAATATAGCAAACACTCCATGTCATACATGACAATTTGTTTTCTATTTTAAAGTGGCCATATGGATGAGAATTTGGTATTTATTTTGGATTTTCATTTGATAAAACAGCTTCACTATATTTTTCTACTTGAAAAAATAATGTGAAATAACATATACCAAGTCCATGTTCATAACTCAATACATTGCAAAAAGATGCAAAAAGTGTAAAAAGTTTGTTATTGTACGTACAATAACAAACATTTTACACATTGTTTAATGTTTTGCCGTTTATTAATAATAAATACCAAATTCTCATCCATATGGCCACTTTAAATAATGTAAACTTTGAGAAGGGTCATGCATGTCTAACAACCATGTAACAAGTGGCCCAGTCTCTAAATATATAATGAATGAAAAACTACACCTCTGACAAGGTAAGCTTAAAAACAGTGTACCTTCTTCGGAAACTCATCACATGTTATGTAGATAAGGCCATTTTATCCTTTCTGTTTTATGAACATTTGATTGAAATATTGGTTTTACTTTTTCTGTTTCTTTGTTTCACAAAGCACGAATTAAATCTCCCTAATTAAATTAAGCCAAAATTATTGCAAATAACACATTTTAAGTAAACCTTGTTGTGATAATGACATTTTATCAATTTGGATGAGAGCTATTGTATGTTATATCGAGTTTGGTTTTTACATGATTAATCTTTGAAATTTGTTTGTTGTTATATTATAAGGAGAACGTATATCCAGTTACAAAAAAAATAAAATAATATATGCAAATGAGCATTTTCTGCCAATGCATAACTGTCACAGCATCAGGTGCCTTATTATTGTAATAATGTACGTTTTAAACTTTGAACCATAGATATTCCTTAACTATTCGTGGCTCGACTTATAACATATACTTACATGCCAATGAAAAATTAGTAGCCGTAGTGTACGCCTCTTTAAATATACCTCCCCACTGCTTGCTGATTTTACCAATCACATCTTCTTGGCTATGAATCTACATATCAAACATGGAATGACGATTTACATTAAAACAGGGAAAGTGGCTCCACACAACTAATATTACACTTCTGTGTGGGCGATCCAGATGTGTTTTTGTTTTGTTTATTTGTGTCTGCTCTGATTAGCTGGATCGTTTACACTGTACGAAAAGTCACATTTGACCATGTCTTTCCACTTAGGGTAAATGTAGTAAGTATGAGACGAAGTACCACCTTTGACTTAATTTACCGACGATGATCTCTCCCCTGGGGCTGTAGACAGTCAAAAGTGTACTGTGTCCCGTACTATCCCTGGACAGAGATAGTGGTGGGGTGGGTCACAGGTTAGGTAAAAGTGGGTAAATTAGACTTTTCGTTTAGTTTTATGTCTTTCAGATTTTATGTCTTTCATGAAGATAGGTGTTGAAATATCCTTTCATCTCAATCAAACAAATTCTTTCATAATATAGTCTGCACATGAAATACATCTATAGCCAACAAAAATCATTGTTAGTTGCTAACCAGAACGATCGATTTATTTTGATGTAGTTTCCAATGAACAGAAATTAAAAACCACAAAATGTTAAAGTTACTGGGGCTTTAATAATTAGACGGTACCATTCCCTACCTCAAATTCAACGTCATCCGTACAGCATACGTTCTGGCAAATACAACAGGGTCCATTTATTTTCAGCACGCAGTTTCTATCAGCATCGAGGAGTTCATATAATGGTGCACACAAGCTGACCCTGGGTATCGAATTAGTTTATAAAAAATGTTTAAAATATGAAGAGTTTCCATGTATTTGACAAGTCTATCGAGTAACTGAATTCGATTGACTTTGTGTGTTATCCAAGTAATTCAACAATTTGTACCAGTTTTAATTAGTATTGTTACTGAAATAAACTAAAACTAAACTAAACTAAACTAAACTAAACTAAACTAAACTTAACTAAACTAAACAAAATGCCAGTCATGTATAAAACTCTCGAGTCATTTCGCGATTGCACATAATTTTCGCTGGGCTGCCTTGCAACACCAAATTGAAACTCTATTTCATCGCTGTTGTTGTTTCGGTGATGCAGCATTGCCTCATGGGTCTTAGCAGCAATGATTATTCATCGAATGCGCACACTGAATATCCATAGCTCGTTATGTGAAGGAAGTAAGTGTGCATCTAATGAATAATCATGCTGCTAAGTCCCATGATGCAATGGTGCTCTACTGAAAGAACAACAGTGGTGTTTCTTGGCAACTGATGAGCGAAATTTATGTAATGTGAAATAACTTTCCAGCACCAAAAGTTGATGAAAAAACCTCTTTTTCTTGGTATGGCAATTCCCTTTCCCTTAAATTGTTGTATTTATATTTATATTTATATTTATATTTATATTTATATTTATATTTATATTTATATTTATATTTGTGAAAGTATACATCTTTTATCCAGTATCATGACGCTTTCAAATTGTAATGTTAGTGTCTGAATTATCGATTGGTAAAAACATCACTTCACAAAAGTTAGAAACGAGAATATTCAATTTACTAATTGTAAACTTACGTTTGCCTAAAATATCCCACAATGGTACCAACAGGAGCTTCTACTGCTACCTCCATTGCACAACAATCAGAGAAAGCACAGCATTTAAACCCTGCGCAACACTTGAATTCACGAACAACTCGAATAACCTCCTGCAGAGTAAAGTTAATTCGGGTATAAGCTATGGAGTATATTGCCAAAGTAAGGATTTAATATCGAAAACAGAACAGTACTATGTATGTATGTATGTATGTATGTATGTATGTATGTATGTATGAATATTTATATTATTTTCTGATGAACATTCTATGAAAATGCAATTGCTATGCAAATTATCAGTGGTGTCAGTAAATTATGCATACTTGCTGCATGTTGTCAGTAACGTGCATAATGAAGCCTCGCTGTGGTCCACAACATTGACGGTGGCACTCATCGGATTCTATAAAGATAAAACAAATGACCTGGAAATAGAATCAAAAGGATAAAGACTACCAAGCTTGAATGACCAGTGCCGTCTTTTCAAATATGATATGGCTGTGCACAGCTAAGTCATTAACGAATAACACACCAATGGAAAGCCAATTCTCAAAGTCTTTGTTAATATTGTTAAAATAATTGCAATATCTTACCTTCCTCTGCGTAGTATATCTGTTGTCCCATACTGTTCTTGATCACGAATCTATTCAGAAACTGTAGTGCTGTAAACACTAAATATATCAGAAATAAATTTTGTTGTCAAAGAAACTAGATATTCATTATTAGTTAGTGTACGCCATTTGTCATTATTTCTGTAAGGCAAAAATTAAAAAAAAAAGTTTGTTAATATATATATATACATTTATTTATTTATGTAGATCCCTATGTGAGGAATCATTTATATGATATCATATTAGAATAGAATAATAATAGTAATCTTTTAATTGTATTCTAAAGGGATTTATGCATACACGTTTTATCTCAAAGGGTCCAACGCCGTACCATGTGGATTTATTCTCAATATAGGTGTAAACACTCAATACCCTGAGGACACTTGCTGTTCTGGAGAGTCGAACTGACTTACGACTTCGCAAATGCAGTCCAACCACAACCAAGTCTCAAACCATAACTATAATTGTAAGAGTTAAGAGGTTTTATATTACATGAATAATATAAGCCAAACTATTTCTATGATATGGGTTGTGCCTTTAGTTTGTGATGACAAATCATCAAATATTGCTTAATTACCTTCTGCCATTTCAACCTTTTGGTGTATTAATAATTGATCTATTTGTGTAAGGTACTCTAAACCAGGTGGGCAACCCACAGGTGCTTGAGGCATTGGCATCCACTGTGCTGCTTGTGGCTGTTGTGCACCTGGTACACCTGGTTGCGCCATCATCTGAAATATACAACTATTAGTAGTAGGGAACCTGGTACATTCAGTTGAGCCATCATCTGAAATATTTAGTCATTATGAATATTAATAGTCATTCATTTGGTACACTTCAGATAGGCAAACGAGCACAATTGATACAAATTGTTTATTATATAAAATGCACAATTATAATTATAATCATATACATGTCGATCAAACAGAGTGACTTTGGATTAATTCGGGTCCAATATAAAACAATCTGCCAAAATCTTTCGTAATATAAAAACTGTCTAATCGAATAAAACCTTTGTTCAGACATTCCTTCAAAATGTAATTCAGTTGAAATATTGTGAGTTCAACTTGCTACTTTTGTGGGTTTGAACACGAGCAGTGCCGAATGGGTCTGATCAAATAACCCATTTCTGTAAATTGAAAATACAGAAAATCAACGTATAAAGTTGTGGCGGAACTTACCGGTGGCTGGGCAGGTTGTCCAGGTGGTGCGTATTGTATCTGTGGTTGAACATCATATTGGGTGACTGGTGGGGGTTGCATACCCGGGTGTGCTTGAACAGCAGCGTACTGACCAGGCGGCCCTTGTGTACCAGGCTGCATTTGATGCATTGGGTATAATTGCTGTTGCTCTGGCGGTGCCTTTCTCTCATTGTCAGCCATCTTGTGATAAACGCAGTGCTATCCTCTCTGATAAAGGCAAAATATGATTATTTAGTTTCACAACTATTTGCTGTTTTGTATTGTTATTTCTGTTATATTTTTTTTGACTACACACGCAAATTCCTCACAAGCTTAACTCTAGATGTACTCCGATGTAACTTCGTTGTTACTCTCTTCTTTGCTACAAAGGTATACTTAGTTTTTTTTTCAAAAATACTCTCCGCTGAGTTAATCAGATTAGAAAGTTACTTCAGCAGTACACTCCGTTCTGTAACTGAGAGTTTGAGTTAATACATAGGAAGTCAAACAAATGCGTAAATTACTGTTAAGCAGAAATTGAAAGTAAATAACAGGTCTACATTTCAAATGGTAAGTACAATACTTGAATATAACAAAAGGAGGGATATACCTTTCAATAGTTTCATTCTACGTTTATAAGATATATCTGAATCCCGAGATATTATTCATCGCACAGTGTTATCTATACATAATTTATTGTAAATATCGGTATTCTCTGCACATCATATTTACACTTACATGTGTGGAAATATGACGAAAATATAGTTAATATTTAAAGTATAACAAAGATACTGAACATAATATCATAGTAATGTAAATAACGAAGTTCTAAATATTAATCTATGAAATAACCTCAATTAATTTATTTATAAAGAATCAAGAATGCTGTATGTAAGCTGATGTTGCGCCGAATTAGAGAACGAGGCCAACCCTATCGGAAGGTCATGGACGAATGTCAAATGTGCAAGGCTTAAACTCATTATGTGGGAGCTTCGAATGTATTTGCCAAGGACGGTGAAGCATTATTACTCACATGACATTGGAAGCGAATACATTTCTCAATCGTGCCTGTCGTATATGTATATCATATGATAAACTACGTGCAAGATAAAATGATACATTCATAGTATAATTCAATTAACACAAATATGTCTGGATCCTACACCTTACAAACTCTATCAATAACCGACTGTAATTACTATCGCCTACCATGCAACAAGTCATGATATATATACTGCGGATGCTCAACAGCTGCGACCTTTTTTGAGAAAGTAGGTGTGTTTCATTTATATCTGGGTTGCAGAGAGCGCTGTGACCTAAATCCATTGTAATCGTACGTTTCGCTGAATGTGATAATTTATGTTTAGAGATGATCGTCCCAGACGTAGATGCAAACATTCAGAGTGCTAAAGACGTTAATAATTTATCATAAGTATACCACCGATCGAGGGCATCTAATATTAAATTTTGATTTTTCATTAAAATAGTGACCTTGGGGCAAGATGTAACATAGCCATTGGTAATTTAAATACGCTATAAGTGTTTCCATTGGTAATATCGAGTGTGCTTAACAGTAAGTCAAACGTTTAACTGTCTGACGATGAGCGATAATACACTACGCCCATTTACAGCAAGTTCCGACTTCACTAACGAGCTAGTAACCTTTAGGAAGGTTTTGTTTATACAAATGGCTAGGCTTGGCTATAGAAATCCCTGTTTGTTTGCCCGGCCCCTCTATAGTACATCTTCCTATGCCACCGAGGCATGTTTACATTTGAGTTCAGAGATCTAGGGTGTCTGTGTATTCAGAAGTCAATGTTGTTTCCAGCCATACCGTTAAAAGACTACAAAGCCTTGACTGACTGTGTCACTCCTAGAACTGGAATACGTGGAATACTTGTATACAGCTTGCAGATATAATAATATGCCCTTGAACGATATACTCTCGGCCTTTTACACCTAGTAAAATCAATTGAAGATTTACCTTCAAATTGGACTGTTTTCTGCTGATGTGTTCCAAAAGGGGTCTCCTATCTCATCGCCTTCTTTTAACAGCCTTATACGTCATCGAGTCAAATTCCCTGCATATGAAAGTGTCATTCCCGTATTGTGATTACTATGACCTCTGCAGAGGTCACCGTCTAATCACATACCCAATACATGCAATGCTATTGCTTGTACTGTAAACAGATGCGCATATAATTTGATGAATCACACTTTCTGCTGTGCGTGATTGGCTTGGATTTTGAGTACAATCTCACCTAAGCCGTTTTTCAGTTAAATTTCTACTGTTATTCTATAAGTTGGATTCTAACGATTTTAACGACAAAGTAAAGAAGAAAATCGTGCCAACTATGTCAAATATTGCTCTATTCCTACCAAAACCTCATGTGTATGTATGTATGTATGTATGTATGTATGTATGTATGTATGTATGTATGTATGTATGTATGTGTGTGTGTGTGTGTGTGTGTGTGTGTGTGTGTGTGTGTGTGTATGTATGTATGTATGTATGTATGTATGTGTGTGTGTGTGTGTGTGTGTGTGTGTGTGTGTGTGTTTGTGTGTGTGTACGTGCCACTCTATTTACATGGCATTTATACAATCAATCATCATAGCAAATATGCCTTTTCAATTAATATTCCTCCATGAGTTGTTGGAATGCAAAATTCTGAGCTACAATAATGATATATCACTTAATTGGTAAATTACTTTAATCTTGCAAAGTACTCATTAAAATTAGAGTCTACATCAAAATACAAAGGGCAGGTGCGCATTCTTAATATATGTACCAAATTGTATAAAATTTGCATACCTGTAATACCTAATTAATAAAACTCATCATTTATGCAAATGATGATCACCGTCGTCATGCATGGAATGTTTACCACATTCGATCGATCATCAAAATAATTATGTGTTTCATGTTCCATTAGAATTGGTGCAGTAATTTTTTAGATGTATCCATAGACAGACACAAACATATAGACAGACTGGCGAATAGACAGGGACAGACAGACAGACAGACAGACAGACACAGACGAACAAAACAATAACATTACCCCCATATAACGGTTGGTAAAATGACGTTCTCATCATATTAGGTTGAACACCTGACCTTACGATGGAAATTATTAATAATATCACTGTCAGTTTTGATTAAAACAATGTATTACCTTGGGAAAAACAGTTGAATTCCTTTAACGCCGGACATGCAATATCCATTGCAAATTAATCTCTAGAGATTGTGAAGTAGGAATATGAGATGACTGATTGCGAGAGGAACAGTGAGGTGTTTAGGTTGAAAGGCACACACACACACACACACACACACACACACACACACACACACACACACACAAGCAAGCAAGCAAATAAACAAACAAGCAAACAAACAGACCGACACAAAAATAATCAAACTACAGGGGTATATATGCATGGTGATTTTCAATACGTGGGGAAGGGAACACACCCATGTGAAGACCGGACGTGACGTAGTGCTAACTGTTTTTTACCGTTTGGCTTCAAATCACTTGCTGTGTGTATATTGACACACTTTTTACGCATTTTTTTGGCTCTTTTATTTAGTTAAGTTCAAAATACGGAATTGGTCTATTTTGTTATGTTGTTTTTAGGTTAGAAAACAAAGTAAAATTGTGTTATTACTTTAAAACTATATAAATACCCATTTTAAATTCATATGGCAACTTTAATTGTGAGGAGTAAGAGTTAAGGGTTATTCAGCTTGAACAGAGCAAGCTAGCAGGTTGATGAAATGACCAGATAAAGATCTTAAGTGCCTTGAATGAACAACGTATAAGACACAATCCTTTGTGACATTAGATAATTAAAGGCCAGTGTTAGTATCATGTATGAAACATTAATAAAAGTTCGTTGATCTTACTTCTATAAATTAGTGTATCAGATAGAAAGTACAGATTGTTCAGTTTCTGAATTTTCATATCATTATACTTTCATGCTGCACGTGGTTGTTCAGCAGTCGTATATTATTACTGCATGTAGTAGATTTTAATTATTACCAGCGCATTGGGTAGTAAGGACTAACTATTCTACCAACTGTTACATTTATTTTTTAAACAAAGCAAATTAAAACTGCGAAAATGTGCAAAACGTAATTTAGAAACAACATAAACTAAATTTGTCTCATTTAATATTTATTTGATGTTTATGGAAATTTAAATCATTTCTTGTCATTACCATAAATGTGGAAGATTTGAAGCAAGTTTCAATAGAATCGATACAATACTTTTTGAGACTGATGTGTCCACAGACAGACATACCACATACATACATACATACATACATACATACATACATACATACATACATACATACATACACATATACACACAGGCATACATGTACATATATTGCCAAACTAGGCACAGAGAAACTAGGACTAGAAAAAAAGAAACAGCTTGTACTTCTTTATGTTTAGTTTAGTGACCCACAGATGTCATGAATGAAAGTTTGAGACCATCAAGAGATACCACTACAACATTACCAAATTCACAATGCTAAGGAAATTTGATAATATCATGTATCCCATGTGGTCTAGTGGTTAGGATTCGTGGCTTTCACCCACGCGGCCCGGGTTCAATTCCCGGCATGGGAAACTGTAAAATTTTTGCTACTTTTTAATACAATATATAGTGCCTTGGGAAGAAGACATCGATCACAAGTCACAAACCAAAGGTCACTGGTCTCAAACAGTAGGTCATAGGTGACAGACAATATGTTATAGATAAGAGATATATGTTACAGACAACAGACCATAGGCGACATATAATAGGTGTACATCACATTTATATTGCTCAGCGACAATAGATCAATGTCTCAGAGAGTAGGTTGCGGGTCACTGGCAAGAGGTGACAGGTTTTATACACAGGTTATGGGTCAAAGACAGTATATAGATCACAAGAAATAGGTCATAGACAACGGAGAAATCTGGTTTTGTGAGAGGAAAACTGATCAGACATTCTCTTTCTATACATAATGAATAATATGATAACAATGAGCCAACAGAATCAAAAGGTGCATCGGGAAGGAGTCCTTTATCATATTTAACCCACAAAGTATTTTATTATCCAGAAAATAAACAAATATTGTAGTTGTTCTGGACTAGACAAGGATTTGATACTCTGAACAGTTACAGTAACTCGTGGGGAATCAATTCAAATAGACCCAAACAAAATTATAGTTTGAATGATTGGCATTTATTTCCTTTATCCTTCTTATCTTTTCTATGCAAATAATTCCAACAAAACCATCTTTTAGTAATAGTACTATAAAAATAATATGTTCTCAAGCATAATTTATGAAAAATGGAGAACAATAATGGTGATTTGGAATATTTTGATTTGTATTTCACTCACTACAAAAATGTTGACACATGTTGTTGTACAAATGTAGAATTACCAGGGTACATGTATATATTCATATTTTCTATTCAAAAACAATAACTTGGCTTGTGCATGTTATAAAATGGATTATAGTACTATAATAGTAGTTTATTGGATACTACCCCAATCTCTCCCTCCCCTCTGTCCACCTGATGCCAAAAATTAAAAAAAAATCTCTATATAATTTTTATGTGATTTTCCACTCTTTCATAATGAAGTATCAGGAATCATTTTTCCCATCATTAGAAAAACTACAGGTCATGTAAGGCCACCATGTGATGTGCTTGTCTTTGTGCTGAATTCGCAATTGCTGAACTTTATTGGTGAACAGTGAAGTACTTTCTGTATGATTAACTGCAACAAAAATCTGCCAGTGCAAGGAAATGACACAGATCACACATTTGAAATGTAATAAAATGAGTGTCCACATCCAGGAGTAAACCCAGGTCTATTGGTTAACAGTCTTAAAGAAACTTATTATTGTTTGCTACATTTTTACAACAAGACTTTGCTGAACAGAAATAACACAGACCATGTCAGCATTGCTGATATAAACGAGTGTCCATGGCAGCAAATCTTTAAGTCTCATCCTTTTTGCTTAATATGAATTAAGCTATTAAGTTGGGTAGTTGTTATAAAGATGTATGTATGGTGAATGTTCTGGTAAATTTCTAGAGTATACCGTCATATCTGTAATATCCGTAATGTCTATGTCAAGGGACTTTTTTTAGCTGAGGATGTTATCTGACTGCGTTTACTCTACATTTCAATTTTGTTCGTGCATATTCCATATTGTAAACCTAACTCACATACAATATTATATAACATTTATTTCACTCACTTTTACTAGTGTAGCGTATATCACAGAGTCATAGCAATAACAGCTGAGGTAAGTTACCACAATGCACTGGGTCAACTATGTAAGGCTAAGCTTTCACATGATATTCCTGATGCCTTATATTCTTTAAATTTACATGATAATCATCAAATTGATATATCTGTTTTAAAAAATGTATTAGCATTTCATTTAAAAATAATACTACAAAATGTTACTGAATGAGCTTTATTCCTTCTACAGTTTGCATGATCATTCATAACATTTTTGCTTGGTTTCAAGAAAATTATTAATATTTTCCTTTTGAAAAGTATTAGAA
The DNA here is from genome assembly GCF_964340395.1 of Glandiceps talaboti. Lineage (NCBI taxonomy): Eukaryota > Metazoa > Hemichordata > Enteropneusta > Spengelidae > Glandiceps > Glandiceps talaboti. The sequence goes on along the minus strand of NC_135569.1, from coordinate 7,701,051 downwards.
AATCTTTCAGCCTTTCTCTTTTTAAAGGTAACTTTATGCTTTACTTGCATCTTACAAAAATGAGTGCTTGAGTCATCTACCGGGTAATGTCTTGTATGGATTCAATATGCCCTTAGGATCCATCAAATTCTTCATTTTCTGCATCAACTCTACGGCTGAATCGGACTTGCTGTATTGAATGAAATTTTTCTTCTTGAACCCCAGTCCATGCTCTGCACTTATACTCCCTTTGTGCTTTGAGACCCACTCATATATATATGGTTCTATCTTGTTGAGAAGCTCGGAACTGTGGGAAGGAGAAGTCACATTCAGATGTAGGTTGCCATCACCGACATGTCCATAGCCAACAACTCGGTTTGCATCATCACCAAGGTGGACTCGCATGTCTTCGACAAGAGCATAAATTTGTGTTGGTGGCAAAGAGACATCGTACTTGTACACTGTCCCATCATGCATCAGGGCTTCCGCAATGCTCTCTCTCAAAGCCCATATTGTCTGTAAATGAAAAATAATGCCAATGATATTATAGAATAATGTTATTTAAAGGGGAACACTGCTACATGAAATAATGGTACTTTCATAAACTTTGGGTCTTGGAGAGTCATTTCATGATTTCACATCAGTTTTCACTTGGTTGCCAAAAACACCAAATTGAAACTGTTTCACATCGATTGCTCTTTCAGACATAGTATTCATTTGGTGCACACTGAATATTTATGACTCATGAGAGTCTACTTCCTTCACATAAATAGTGTTGAATATTCAGAGTGCATCTAATGAATAATCACATCTGCTAAGACCCATAATGCAATGTGTTCCACTGAGAGAGCAATACAGGTGAAAGAGAATTCATACCTGTACATTTGGTGTTTCTTGGCAACCATGAGAAAAATATTGATGTGAATTCATGAAATAACTCTCCAGAACCCGAAGTTGATGAAAATACGTTTATATTCTGGAGTAGCATTCAACTTTTAATTTATTCATTATAAGACCAATTATCTAAGTTTGTAGACTAATTTCTTAATTTTACTGTGACAGTGCACAATACTTATCAACTCATCTTGTCATAATTACACATCCTCCTCTAAAAACTCTTTGACACACCTCTATGTATAACACCAATCTATGAGTACTTTGAAGTTTTACTATTTTCATCTATATCAAAGATCAGATCATCTTGCCCTGATCAAGTGAATTTTATTATTTACCTTTATCTTTGTGATATCCGTTGCTACGGTACCATCAATAACATTGCCTGTTTCCATAGCAGTCTCCAGGAAAGTGTTTAACTTTTCTTCATCATGGGATGCATTTGATCCTGATGTTTCCACAAGCACATAGAATGGATACTCACTTAGTGGATTTGTCATCTTTAGGTATTTAGTCAGCAGCTACATCAAATAGATAAACAGAACAGAATGACTTGAAAAAAGCAGAATATTGCATAGATACACAAATAGATTCATGTTTATGTATAAGAAAATGCTCCATGGTATGGTTATAAGTTACCATATTCTGTCTGTACCCCAATATCCAAATATGGGGTTACACTCCATTGTCTGTCTAAATATGGGTATTCTTATCCTGACATGAGGCACACTTTACCCAAGTATGGGATAAAAGTATGTTCAAATATTGGGCACACTATGTTAAAATATGGGAGACACTATGCCTAAATATGGAGCATAATGCCCAAATATGGGATATTCTACGTTCAAATAATGAGCATACTTTTGTTTAAATATGGAGCATTGTATGTGTACATATGGATCATCCTGTGTTAAAACGTAGGATGCTTTTGAGACCATTGACAACACAATTGTATCAGGACATATTTTTTGAGATATTAAGTTTACAGATGAACACACACACACACACACACACACACACATACAAACACATATACACACACACACACACAAAGGCAACATCAATATAATATTACCTCTTCTTAATAAATGGGGGCTGTAGTTGCAGACAATATCACTTTTCATTCCAACATGAAAAGATTACCAACACTTACCATCATGCAGTCATTATCCAGAAATTCATAAGCAGACAAAACCTCTTCTAGCATGCCCTTGGCATTTTTTAATGTCTCCAACACTTTATCAAATGATTCACACCCTGTGGGGGAAGTAAACACAGTTTGATTTAGTTAATGTTCATAAAGTTTGTCTAATTCAAATTCCTACAAGACTCTTAGAGCAATGTGTATATGTAGGACGCCAGCTAGGAACACTACCATATCATGGGAAATGATGCTTCTTTTTATTTGAATTTGATATTGATAAACGACGTTCCTAAAGTTTCTTTACTGAGAGTCTCTGAGAGATGACAAAAATCAATTTTTGGTACCTGTACGTAACAGCATTTTACCTCATGCTAGAGGGTCAAAAGAGAACAAGAAATCCAGCTTAAATCTTGGATGCTTCTTTGGTAATATTAATGCATGCAAGTGTAGCATGTGAAGTAGTTTAGATGCTATTTTTATGGCATCGAATCTTAAGATCATTAGGTCAATGAGGTCCTGAGACTGGATGTCATGGTTTCAACCAAGAAATGGAGTGATCATCGTCAATATTTCTGTGACATACCAAGTGGAATAAAATCTTATTATGTGACAAAACAGAGCCATGCAAACTCACCAAGGAATGCCAGATTCATAGATTGAGGTCTTCGTGGACACAGAATAGATACAGCTGTCACTATTCCAAGTGTACCTTCTGAGCCAATAAACATCTGTTTTAGATCGTATCCAGTATTATCCTTACGTAATGACGATAAACAATCAAGTACTGTACCATCGGCAAGAACCTGTGTGTAAGAAACATAGTAATTGTCTTGATTTTTTCTTAGAATGATTTTTGGGCATGCAGGGCTCATCATTGCTTGTGCTGGCAATTTTGGATAAACTGATGACAATAATTTTAACAACATAACTTTGTGACTTGTCGCCATGTTATATATAATCTGGTCTATCGTTGTTACTGAGTACTTTTTTTCTTGTTGATAAGAATTATTCTCACAAAAATAAATTTACAGGTGGTGCCACTTTCATGATTATGAAATTCCACCAGGATAGACTTAACTTACTGCTTCTATTCCCAGTACATTTCCATGCAGAGATCCATATCTGAGTAGTCGGATACCCCCTGCATTGGTGGATACATTCCCTCCAATATGACAGCTTCCTTTGGCACCAAGATCTAAAGGCATGAGGAATCCATCCTCCTCTATGCAGTTATCCAGGTTTTCCAGGATACAACCAGACTGGCAAGTCAGTACTCCTGTAAATGATGGAATATCACACATGTTCATTTCATGAAAAGTCACATGTACATCACGACCACATTTTTCAGCCCGAGCTTGTGCAGTGGCTTTATAAATAGTATGTATTAGTACATTTGACCTAATTTACTGCAACTTTGAGACACACAATTTTGAGTGCATGATATTGATTACCTGACAACTTATCAAAATTGATGACTTTATTCATCAAAGCAGTTGATATGATGATTTCATCAAATACTGGTACACTGCCACCAACGAGCCCTGTATTCCCTCCCTGTGGAACAACTGCTAAGTTTCTGGAATTACAGTGAGCAAGGATCTTGGAGACTTCTTCTGTTGTCTTGGGTTTAAGGAGAACCTTACTGGACCCTGTTGGCAGAGAAAGATAAACCAATCAATCAATCACACTTAAAGGGGAACACCACTCCAGGAAATAAAGTCATTTTCATAAACTTCGGGTATTTGGATTCATTCTAGGATTTGCATCACCTACACTACACACAATTTCAGAGAAACACCCATTTCAATTTCTGCCTCATGTGGGGATTTTGCTGTGGGCCACATTCCATCATGGGAGTCAGAAGAATTGCATATGTAAGAGGTTAACAATGAATATTCATGACATTTCACTGAATGTAATTAGCACTTAGAGGTAACTCACACTCAAAACATAATACTCAGAATGTACAATAGAACTCACAATTAATTCAGAATGTAACCCATACTCACTCAAAATGTAACTCAAGACTCAACTCACCTTTCACCATTTTCATCCAGTCAACGTTATTTCCAGCGAGTTCACTTTCATCTGTTACGACCCTTGATGGCAAAAGGTCATTAAAGAACTTCAAATCATCTTCAGTGACCTCCCCGTATTGACCTCTCTTGACATTGTATCTAACAGCTGTTAGTTCCACATCTGAGCATGCTCTGATTGAAGTATGTAAATTTCTGTGCATAACCATAGTAACAGTATTCCCTGGAGTTGTTGAGTTGACTCTACAACAGAGAGATGGCACACCTCTTTGTTTTTGGAAGACATTGCTAGATTTGTAATCAGTTCTTTTGAAAGCCTCAATGTACGATGCAGGAGATATGAGTTTCAATTGGTTGCTATGGTGATAGTACCTATGGCAACTAGTTTTTTGCCCTGTTCTTGCCAATACTCTAGATATGGGAATCATGTTTATAAGCTATTAAAAACATCAGTAGATTGCTGACATTCTGAAATGTAAAAAAATGGTAAAAGAGTATTAGTTTATATTTAGATAAAGGTAGCACAATTTTCTACTGAAGATAGCTAATTTCTAACCCAGACTGTGCATGGTGAGATACAAAGGACTATATGGCATTATTTGTAATTGCTGTAATGAGCAAAAGCAGTCTTATATGTGATTTGTGATTGCAAAGAATTTGTTAAACACAATGATGTTATACCTTGTGAGTCATTTTAATTGTAGGGGAGTGACGGATATACATGTGTATGTACAGACTGGACATGATATGGTGCAGTGCATGATTACATATGTTTACTCCTTTAATGTACAAATCACTTCCTATACAGATTATCACAAACTTTTTCAAGGTTATTTTGCAACTTCTTGATTTACATATGTAGACTTGGTCTATGCCATTTCACAATTTTGTTTTTTTAAAGAACAACAAAATAAAAAAAGTACTTTCATTCATTAAAAAATCACAATAATAGATTACCCATCTCTTATTTATATGGCCTGTCGAAAAGGACCCAAAGAAATTGGCAGTTTTCTGATCAATACTAGCTACATCACGTATTTACATTTTTCAAACGGTAAACGTCGAATAACATGACTCTGCATTAAAACCGAGACTGTGACTAACACTATCAATACCTATTGACGAACATTTTAAATATGAGCTAAAAACCCCAGGCAACTTGTGTTGGTTGTCTTTCAAAACTACAAACAAACTGGTAATTATATTTTCACCTCAGTGACAATTCAATGGCTGCGACAAGTTGTTTTTTCTCGATACGAAAGTACACAATGCTGGTGGAAGTCCAAGTCTTTAAAGTGACTTCTAAGTTCAACACTAGTCCTGCTTGCAGACGGAGCCAAAATGACGCGATTCTGCATGACAATGTCCACATGTCACTGAGAGGGACGTCGACATTATTGCAAGAATCGAGTCACAACTTACTCCGTCTGCAAGCAACTATTAAACCACCAGTTGCATATCTACCATAACCATACTGGATATGCTTAAAGTTGGGTTCACGTAAGTGAAACGCTGTACCTGACTGTACCAATCAATATATGTATTAAAGTTACAGATTAAAGTTAAAGATTATTTCTGATTGATATCGTATGGTTGTGAAATCTCAGCTAGCACACCCCAGCTCGGCCCTTCGTTTCTTTCGTTCTAGACTGCGTCGACTTCTAAAACCATTAAATAACGTACTTGGAACGTATTAACGTACATATGAATATTCGTAGGAGATGGAAAAATGTAAAGTTTTACAGAAATCCCAACCTTTGCATCAACTCAGCATGTAGCATCCACCTAGTCGGCGTACCTTGGCTTGACGTATTGTTTGAATGACCTTGGGATCCCCCATATCCCACAATCCTCTTTCACTTCCGGGTTGAGTGGGGTTCCCCAAACAAACAGAATACACATGTTCGTATTGGCAGTGTGAATTCTTACGTGGTTTACTCCCATCCAAACTCTGCAACCAAAGTTGTGCTAGGCTCCTGAAGCGAGTTACTGACCATTTCATCAGTTAGTTTATTCGTTATGTGGTAGACGTTAAACGTGTGAGCTCTTCTCGGACATATGACCGCGTATACCGAGAGTCGAGACCGATCGCGTGTACGTGTTGTGTTATGTTCACAACTTTGAACTTGGCGGTTTATTCAAAATGATTGGACATCGAAGAAGAAAGAACATCATTTTTGATCTTCTGGAAAAGGAGATACCAAGCCATGGTAACTTGCATCGAAGAAATTTGAAAATTATGAGAAAGTTGGTTTGTCAGGTAAGAAATACTCTTGTATGCATACGTCTGGTGCGTCTCTCATCTCCAGTAAGTCGTCGTCCATTCGAGCGAAACACGTGCACCGTCTGCAATTGCAAGCAGGACTTATAGGTATTAAGAAGCAGAATGTCTACTCTTTGGTGTTTATCCGAGGAGTTTATGAAATGAATGAAACTAAAAGTTGATGAAGCAGATATATATCATATCTCTGTTCAGGTGAATACAGTAATTTTACGATTTTTAGGTACATACTTGGGAATTGTTTTTATTATGTCTATGAAAAATGAAGATGATGATGATGATGATGATGATGATGATGATGATGGTGCTGCTGATGGTGGTTAATGATGATGATGATGATGATGATGATGATGGTGGTGGTGGTGGTGGTGGTGGTGGTGATGATGATGATGATGACGATGATGATGATGTCGTTGTTGTTGTAGGTGTTGATGTTGGTGTTGGTGGTGGTGGTGGTGGTGACGATGATAGTAGTGGTGGGGTTGGTGATGATGAATGTGGGGTTGGTGATGATGAATGTGTTTAGCTTACAGCTTTCAGGTGATATAAATCACTAGAAAGGTAGAATGAGATACATATATAAAAAATAGATCTTTCCTAATCATGCTATTCATTCATCACATATTGAATATACTTTTTGCAGGAGTCCTCAAAGTATAAGATGGTCTGGGATAAACATAGCAAATATCCAGTTAACTTTGAAGAGTAAGTCATTTTAATTTACCTTTCTTTAGATCTGTCATTGTGACAGCCACTGTGTTTTTTATTCAATGACAGATTGTTATACTTTCCTTGTAGTTATGATGAAAGTATTTTGTAAAAACAACAACAACAAAATTTCACAAAAGAATCCAAAGGACAGCCAATTAAAGTATGTACTGTGTGTGGTGTCCTATATATATATAAATGTATGTGGGTTATTTATAACTGTTATTTGGATACATATACATGTATTGTACATTGTAAAGGTTCAGCTGTCTGTAAAGGCCCAGTGTGGATTAGGATTGTGGAGTCATGGTGGGTGAATGATTAGAGTGGTCGGCTTGGAAACTGCAGGTTGCAGGTTCGAGCACCATTGGTGTTGTTTGTTTCTGAATGGTTAAAGTCCTCGAGCAAGATTTGAACGAAGATTGTTCCTCAGTTAGCTCAGCTGTGCACTTTGGAACCTCATAGGATAGAGGTTGCAGTGTGAATGCTCTATGTGCTTATAAAGCTACAGTGGATTGTATGCTCCCCAGGGAGTTGAGGAAGTATAAATGGCCGTTGTATCGATATAGATCCGAGTCAGGGGTAATAATTGTAAAGCGCTTTGAGCACACAGTGGGAAAGTGCTATATATAAAATAACATTGTTATTATAATTATTATTATCATCATTAAGATTTAAACTTTTGAAAAACAATCATCAGGTACAGCTATACAAGAGTGTGTCCAGAACAAAAACTTGACCTATTTTATCCTTTTGATTCCACTGATAAGTCAAGGCTACACGCAATGTAAGAACTTGGCACTGAAACTGTTGTCTTTCATGACATTCAGCCAAGGTATTGTCAATTGTAAACAAAAAATGAAATTTGAGAGAATCTGTATTTTTACTCCATTTTTAAATTTTGTTTCTTTACAGTAATAAACTGTATTTTGACAACTACAGAAGCTGCTACACATGGTAAGTGAAGTAGGATTACAACTTTATACTCAGTTTTGCAATCATGTATTTTGTTTGATACACTTACACATGGTATTTACTTCATAGATTGCAGTTTGATTTTGACATGAGTGTATCTTTGCAATAAGTAATTCATATTACCCAGTAGAGAGGCATCTCTGAAAACTAGTTTATTTAGAGTTCCATGAACTTGCAGTGCTGTTTTGGGACTTCCAATGTTTACACTATCTTGAATTGCACAACAGATGAACTGCTATAACCCATTTGTGTAATCTACCACATTGAAGAACAATTAGATTTAGTTTGCACCTATCTTAGTAAACCGAATATTACCAGTGTTTTATTATGGACACTGTGTTACCCTCATTCAATTACTGTAACATTACATAACACTTACAGTTTGGTGTTCAGCAAAGTTCTGTACTTATCTTACACTTTTTACATCTCATTTCATCTCTTGTCATGGCTTCAAGTAGACTATGCTAATACTGATAATTCTGTGATCTGTATCATATATATAATTGTCTTAAACTATGTCATACACAAGTTCTCGTCTTCCACTTTTGATTGAGAATCAGACAGGTTTTGAACAAATCACTTGTCCTTCTTCAGTGTCTAACTGCATGGATCTGACAGAATGAGCCAGATTTGCTGGAGGTGTTGCAATACCTCCAGCAAATTTGGATCATTCTGTCAGATCCACTAAAAGAGGACAAGTGATTTGTTCAGAACATGTCTGTTTCTCAATCATAAGTGGAAGAAGAGAACTCGTTTCATTTGCGAATTGACCACATTAGAAAGGCCACATGCTAGGCTTGTAAATAAACCAATTGAAACAGTATACTTTTACACTTGATGTGAATACTATAATTTAGTATAGCACATACAGAAAGTGCTTTACTTTAGTGTTTATACTTGTAAAACTTTTTCTCATTCTTTCTCATTACAGTTGTGGCAGGAATGGTGTCCCTCAGCTGTTGTACAAGCTTCCATCCTGTCCACCCTCTGAGAAAATAGAAGATGCCCTAATGTGTAGTATACAGCTGGTAAGGTTTACACAGGCAACATAAACTGTTCATTTGAGTTCACTCCATGGTCTGTGCACACAACAGTGCACATCTTGTCTACGTTTCAGCTATATATAAAACAACATTATCATTATTTGGCTGATATCTACATCATGAAAAAAAAAATAGGGTCAGTGTAATTTCGTTTTGTATTTCAGGATAAGCTGTTACCAGAAAACAGAGGATGGAGGCCATCATTCTTTGCCCTTGCAGCTGATAACAGGCTTGTAAGGTATGATTTGAAAACAGGTGAACTGTTACAAGATGTTTTTCTGTCCAGGAGGTACAAATTCAGGTGAGAAATCAACTTTCTTCTCTTGGTGGGGGAGAACTAGGAACACTGATGGTATAAGTATTTAGTGCAAATGATATGAGAATATAATGTAATTTATATGCAAATGATGTAATGAATATGCAAATAATATAATGAATATGCAAATATTGTCATGAATATGCAAATAGCATGGTATATGTGATGTTAAAGAGGTACATAGACAAGGTTGATTTTATCTTTAAATGAGCAACATTTCTTTGCTTCTATGAATATATTCAGTAAATGCATTGTAGCACAAATGAACAAATTTCCAGAATAGAATTTTATTGATCTATGTCTTTCTTATCATTTGATCTGCACAACTATCTATCACAGTATTGTAAATGGGTTTCTTATTTTGGTAGGCATTTGAGTTGGGAGACGGATCCTAAAACACTTATTCTGCGATCTATCCATACAAAACATACAGCAATGGCAAGAGCTGTAAGTACTGAAATAACTTTTTGTTCTTATTTTGACCGATGTACATTGTGTGTCATTTGACATTTGACATGTTATGTCATTTGACATTTGAGCTATTTATGTTATTTGATATTTGACTGTCTGTTATTTATGTCATTGCTAAAGACTGTATGATTGCCTAGTGATCAAACCATTAACTACCACACAAACGGACAATTTGTTAATAAAATGACATGTCAGTACACAAAGCAGTCAACGAAATGAGGCTGAAACTGTCCTCAAGTTCCAGAAAATTATTTAAGCTGAAACAAAGTTCTTAAAATGTTTTGACTGGTTGAGAATGCTTTTGTTGTGTTTACCAAATGGTGCAAATGAGGGCATAGCACTCAACTATCAACCTTCAGTACAGCACTCCTTGTGGCCAAATTATATATTCTTTTGTCTTTTCAATAACTAGAATATGATAATATCATATTTCTCTTTTCCTTATTTCAGGCCGGGATCAGTCAGCCATTAGTAATGGTCCTTGCTGTCTTTTCTGTCTTTCCACTGGAATTTCTAGCGATGCTGGAAATTGACAAAAATGTAAGGATTAGATCCAGGAAGTATTTGTCGTCCTATCAATCAAATTTCTTGATCACAATAACAGCAAAATATTAAGACTTATTCCTGAAGCATGTACGTTGTTAAACAAGTTCTCTGATCAAGTTCATATTAAAAGAGTACAATTTCACTTTACAATAGTGGATTTTAAGGATCTATTTGTCAGCCCCGATACGAGTTTGCAGAATGACATTGTAAGGCAGAATGCCCAGACTTTATGAGGGCCTGTAAGCTGTACTACTAAACTATGGTCTACAAACCCCATACCTGGGCCTTAAATTTGTTAGCATATACCCTATGTAGCACTAAACTGTCATGAAAACATCATTTGTATCACAAAACCCCATATATTGAGTGAAATATTATTGTAAGTCCTAAAACACAAAGATAGTCGGGGCCAAATTATTGACTGAATGGATATCGACAAGTATGATACTTGTCTTATTTGGGCAAAGTGAGCCAGGGTATGATACAAAAAATTATTGCATGGGTGTGTTGACCATTAGAAACAATACTGGGTGTATGATTAGGAGACTTATGTTTTATAATTCTTTCAGATATTTGGGAGAGATGTGGTTGATGCAATGATAGCACACAGTACACTGGTTGTCACACATCAGAGTGGAGTTGTTAAACTATACAGCTTTCAAAATATACTTCAGGAGGTAAGGTACTTGTTATGCTAGTGTACCATTTCATATTAAACACATTGTGAGTACCGGTGTCCTGTTGACCTTGTAAACTTAAATAATTCTATCATAAAGCAATCATTGACAAGAAGAATGTGGACACTGGAAGGCTGTTGTGCCAATATAAGCCACCTGGTGTGTGTACCAGTGGTAATAATTGAACAGTGCTGTGAGCACACTATTGAATGCAAGTACAGCACATAGCAGGATGCATGCAATCCATAATAAAAAAATAAGTAGTGCCGACTTTAGTATCCTGTATTCAGTGTGTGTATCCTGCTGTGGCTATGAGTAGCTGTGAGTGAATTTATGTGTGTATTATAATGTGATAAGGAAAAGTCTTTCCAACTTCGTCACCACTGATAAAACATCATTCAGATTACAGCAGTTATATTCTAAACATTAGCTGTGTTTGTAGTACTTCATATGAAATGGTTCTTATTATCTGTAATAGCATTTCACCACATCCTAGATGGTCAAAATAGAACAAGGTCAACATTTCCTATGCATACCAATTGAAATGCATGTGTAGCAGGTGGAACAGAAATGGTGTAACCAAGAAATCAAGTGATGATTATTTTTATGATGCACCTAGGTGGTAAATTCTTATTTATGTAACTGGAATTTTCTATCATTACAGCACACATATCTACACGCCAGGCTAGGGAGTCCATGTGATGGGATGCAAGGCATTGTGGGTAGACCACCAATGGGAGTTCCTTGTAACATTAAACTAACAGGTAATCTTCTTGTAATGATTTTACATTTTTGGGTTTTCACAAATTTTCAGTTGTACATACAGTTTCATCCGTGATATTCACTACCCTAAACTATTTTATTACAGAATGTCCTCCTGCACTGTTTGAAGTTCGCTGTCATTCCCTTCAAATTGGTGGTTTTCCCTGGCATTATATCATTACTCCGCACAAGGCATGTGATGCTGGAAGTTTTCACATCTACTGCTATGACTCACAAAAACAGGTAGGGAATTATAAGCTTTGTGTTGATGTTCCTAAATGTTGGCTCCTTTTAGTGAAGAGGAACATCACCATGAAACTGTGTATATTTCATATATTACCCTTCTATATATGCTAATGTTGATAATTTTAAATGTATATCTACCTACCTACACACACACACACACACACACACACACACACACGCACACACGCACACACACACATACATACACACACACACACACACACACACACAGACACGTGCACATGCATGCATATATGGTATTGCATATTTGCACACAAACATGTTCACATCATATGTACATACATTCAGTAACACATGTACATGCATACACACACACACTCACACACACACACACACTCACACACACATGATGTAACAATAGTCATGTTTGGATTGCAGAAATTTTTCATGACATATATTTGTTTTTTATGGTAGGCAATAAAAGGAGTTCTTGATTATGATTTCTCAAGTCTGGAGCCAGACAAGTGTTTATTTCACCCTGATGACTCTGGACGGATTCTTCATATTGGTGCAAATACCCTCAGGTGGGTATTGTGGTTGTTTTTTTGTCAACCATATTATTCTAGACCCCTCCTCCCCCAGTATACATGGAGATATAAGATAGTTAAAGGGTTGGAATGGTGAACTTAGAACCTGCAATTTGCTGGTTCAAGCCTTGCCACTACTGTTTGGTTTTCAATAAAGTCCTAAGATTTGACCCACAATAAATTTGGCACCTGATAGGATTGAAGTTGTTATATAAATGCTTTAATATTATTCTCATAAAGAGGTTGTAATGAAGAGTGTTTGTATCTTAGCTTCCCTGAAGTTTAGGAAGTGATACATGTATAGGGTCATTATACACCCTATATTTTTCAAATAAGCAAATATAAAATATTTTGAAGATTACAGAAAAACAATATGATAACTTATTATTTAATATAACACATCATATACATGTAACCTTCAGCGATTGGCTTAGATCATATCATGTGGAATGGACAATTGACCCTTAATGACCAATTTGCATACAAGGGGCACTATTCTGGTTCGAGCAGTAGAGCAGTATTTATGTAGCACTGAAGTCTTATCAAGGATTTGCTTTGACTATGGAAAGAATATATGCCTGAGAATGTGACATGTTATAAAACACTAATACTGCCTTGCCTTATTCGGGCACTAGTAGATGTCATATTACCCCTTGTGTAGGATGTTGTGTAGAAACTACTTCCAACAGCTTTTAGCCTCAGGAAATAATGGCTGCATAACAGCCCTCATGGTAATATATGTCTACTAGTGCCCTCATAGCCAGGCAATAAGTGTATAGTATTATTACAGTATAAGAACTGATTGAAAATATCAATAACATGTGCACACACTTATTTTATTTTTTACATTCTGTATTTTTTTTTTTAGCTGATCCATCATATTAACATGTTACTTTGAGAAACAGAAATTATAAGAGTGATTATTTGTTCCTGGGTTTAGTAATTGTAATAAAATGTGTACATCTGTGCCTTTTTCAGTGTGTATGGGATCAAGAAACATGACGATGGAAAAACTGAAGTCTATAATTGTTTTGAAATTGACACTTCCGATAAACGTAAAGTGACAAACAACAAAACCGGTCTTGGTGGAATGATGTTGACGTCTTCAGGAAGGGTTATCAAGAAGAGATTTCAAGATGTTGGTATTGACCCAGAGTATGAGGTTGGTATGTCTAGTTTTGTTTGTCACATTTCTGATGTCAACATGTGTCCAATTATTTGTGCTGTTATGTAGGAAGTATTTCTCTCGGCTTTCGGCTTATAGTAATATCTGTTGCATAACAGCTCTCGCAGTAATAGGCATCCACTACTGCCCTCGTACCCAGGCAAAACATGCATAAAATTGTTTACTAATTTCTAAAATGTTGATTCTTGGATTCTAAAGTAACTTAATATACTTTCCTTACAGTCAATCCAGAGTGTTGATTATGAAGATGACATGGATTTGATTGGTTTAACCGTCGTCGGCTCAGAAAACTTTGATGATGACCACAGCAAGGGCTTTGTCAGTTTCTATGACAACAGTACAGGGATCCACCTCAAAGACATTCCGTTTCAAGAACCCTGGAATGAAGTGAGTGTTTAAATCTGAAATCCATTCATAATTGCATTTAAAGCCATAACAGAATCACCTGGGGCACAAAATGGCCGACTTTAGACTTAGGTTCAGTTTCCGTAGTTTTTATGCTATATAACACCCAGAACATGGATAAAGATGTTTTAGAATATAAATGTGCAATCTGTAGGCATTGAAACAGTTTGTAGAAATACAAAAAGTCTCATATTTTGTGAGGAAAATAATATAGGGTAATAACAAGACCTCAATGACGTCGCTGTGTATGGCAGTTTGAATTTCCTGCATTTGCATCTTGTCTTCTTCAGCTGTATGCTCCCTTAGACAACTTAGCTTCGGTCCTCTTCAGATACCCATATGCTAAAAACACCATATTTGTCACCAAGACATTTGGTGATTAATTCTTCCCTCATACCGCACCTTCATTCTTAATAATCTTCCCCATAATCTTCATCATCCGCACTCTTATGTCATCTTTCCGCTATGCTCTTAAAACTCACCTCATTCACTTATAGCTTTCCTTCTTCTGCACCTGTCACTCAACTTTTTAGTGAATTTATCTTTGGTTGCTTGGTGAAAAAAGTGTTCCAGATGCAGCTAGGACAGGTTTAAAATAGTTTGTTTGGGTACTCAAGTAGATTTTTACCTAGGCTAGTGATCTTAGCTTAGTTACAGGGTTTTGTGTTTTGAGCCCGTCATCTAAATATGAATGTCCACTCTGTAATAAAATTTCAGAATTATGATCATACCGTGTGTATAGACATTGATGTCATTGTGCACATTGTCAAAGAACCATCCAGGAAATTCCATTGTTATGTGTACAGACTGGATAGAGAGCTGCCGGATGAAGAAGAGATAGGAAAAGAAAAGTTGAATAAAAAGACGAGGAGGAAAAGTTCGAGACGGAAAACTCAAGTGATTATAGCAACTAATGTAGATGTTGCTGAGTCGAACAGTGGTGATGCTGATAGAGATGATGGTGAAATTAATGATGGTGATAATGATGACGATAATGATAAAGTGGAGGAGGAAGACCAGGAAGAGCATGAAAGGAATGCATCAAGTAATGATGATTCCAGGCAGTAGGAACAAGGTCAATATGTTCCTATGTAAACAGTTTTTGAACAATCTACGGCTGATTTCACTACTTCTTAAGACAAATAAGGGGAGGAATGACTTGAATTGCAGAGAGGAGGAGGAAGTGAGAAAAAGGGAGAGAACAAGAGAGACAGGCTATAAGACAAAGGGGAAGGAGGGAAGGAGAGAAAGGACTTCGAAGGGGAAAATGTTAAAAAAGATAAACTTGAAGGGAGGTACTGAGAATTGAACCTTATATTTGGGTGTGAATGTTGAAATAAATACTTGGAGGAAAAGTATTTGCATCTCTGCATGGACTTTGATACACATACAGTGAAGTTTACAAATGATGGGAAAACTAGGTATGGTGCAAGAAAATTTTTTCACATTCTCAGATAGTTACTCCTGTTGAGAATGGTGCAACAGGATCAAAGTCCAACATTTTTTCAGAAGAACTTTTCATTTTTTGATCAGATTTAGTCATTTTCGTCACAAAAGAGAAACATGCACTGACCATTGTTTACAATCAGGGAACTTGCCAGTCAACGGCATATAATTAAGAATTGTGTAAAATTCAGAATGTGCAAATGATTAAAATATATTTTAGCTTCAATAGTTTGATTTTCAACTTTGTTTTTACATCAGAAAAATGTTTTTCTTTTGCAATAAATACTTATTTTAAGAAAGATATATTTCACAGTTATGTGGTAGTCCCCCCCCCCATTATGTATTGTGTAGAGGTTTCTCTTGAATAGCCACAGTAACTTTATGCTAGTGTTGGTTATTTTTTGCTCATTGAAAAAAATATGTTCCTTGAAACAGTTAAATCCTCCCAATTAGCATACATGCATTACCTCTTACTTGATAGTACTGTGTACACTGACTTGATGTCCGTATGTAAACAAACATTCTAAGTTTGGCTAAGCAAAATCTTAAACACTGTTACATCTTATTGTCTGGTTCGACAAAAGTTGAAGTACACATGCGTGAAGAAGTATAGGGTGTTACAATGTTTATGATTTGGTGATGATCTGCTATGATAAGGGTAATTAGAAGTAACAATGCTAGTAGAATTGTTGTCATGTCAGAGAATAACATGTAGTGGTGTTACCTAGATTTGTGCTGAACAGAGCCAGGCAGTGTTTTGTTTTGCAACTGTAAAACAATATGCTTCCATTGTAGTATTTAATGAAGACCAGGAAGCATGAAATAGCTGGCAGTACTAGTACTAAATGTACTGTATAAGAATGTGTTTCATGAGTGAGGAGTGCATATGTCAAAGTTATATGACATAGTTTTGTAACTATGGTTTCTGGTACATAGAGGAATAGATGCCCATGTAACTGAATTGTTACCATTACAGCAAATGAAAGGACAAGGCAGGAGTTTTATTGACACGAATACTTGGTTTATAGGTTGTTTTTGTGTTGTCTTTATTCTGAGTCAAAGGATTCAGTCTGAACAGTTGAATGGTAGTATAGTATATAGCACATTTTGTCAAAATGCTCTCACCAGCTCAGGCGCCATCTTCTCTCACATTTTGTTATACGGGCGCCCTCACAGTTTGAATTCTGGAATACACAGTACTAGTAAAATGTGTATACATACATTTATGTAAGCAAAAAAAACCGAACGTACATTGAGGACAGAAAGACCAATAATTCAGTCGCTACAGTTCTAAACCTGTGATAGCTGCACCTGGGATATTTTTTTTATCAAGCAACGACAGATATATTCACTAAAATTGGTCGACTATTTATAAAAGACATAATTGTATCTGTTAATTAGTGGTCAATATTATCTGTAGATAGTGTAGTGGCAAGTTTAAATCTTGAGTGAAAGCTTGGTTTTGAGTCTGTCACCATGTTAAAATGTACTATTGTAACTGGGGTATCATTTTTGGATCAGACAACCACAATATATTAACTGAAAATTATTAAAATAAGAATGATTAGACATTACACATGTTAACCAGTGGTCGATATTCTCCATAAGCAGTACAGAAACAGGTTGAAATCGTGATCGCCGTTGAGGGCTCTGAATTTTGGGTGCGGACCCCAAAATCAATTTTATTTGATTTATCGTGTATAAAGCTACATGAAATACGTTTATCCACGGGTTATAAGATATTATTCACGGTGTACGGTATTACAAGTAATTGTACATATTTTAACAGAACATTTTTTAAAAAAAAGGTCCCAGTTCTGAACTGACCATCTATGACAACGTTGCCCCCATTCCACCTCACTAGCACTCCGGGACAAATGTCGATCAGATTGATAAAACCGTATAGTTGTTTTCCGTTGGCCTAAAATAGTGCCACCTGGCATCAACACACACACACACACACACACACACACACACACACACACACACACACACACAGACAGACTGACTGACACACAGACACACAGACACAGACACACACACAGACACACACACACACACACACACACACACACACACACACACACGTGTACATACTGCACCTGGTACATCCATGGCGGAAGTGTTGACAAAGTATTACTCACTGAAGGTGTGGAACAACTTAACACAGTTACAATGGACTGTGTATGGAATCTCAATCAATTATATCTATTGACTTTTAATATCACAGACACTTGACATTGTCACGAGAGCGATAAACAGCACCCTCATTCTCAGCAACATTGTTATGTTCTGACAAGGTGTGTGACGGTACTGGGTAACAATTCACATTTCGCAATGCATATATTTCTCAGGCATGTATTTTTCAAACTTTAGTACAACTCCAATTTTAGGCTGAAGTAAATGTTACTTGTATAGAAATATATTGTGACGAAAAAAACCCGACATTAGCTGAGATATCCTACTGTAACAATAAAGTTGACGGCGAGACAGTATAATAATGTTTACGCCTTAGAATTTCCTTTCAAGACGTTCTTCCTAATGACAGTCGTGCCATGTTCGTACGTTCATCCATCCATCCCCACACCCACCCACCCACTCACTCATCCATGACCCACCCACCCACCCACCCACCCACCCACCCATCCACCCACCCATCAATCCATTCTTCCATCCATCCATCCATCCATCCATCCATCCATCCTTGAGAGCGAGGGGAAGGACGAGCAGTAGTAATTCTCAGCTTGCGTGTTCGTACATTCAATCGTTAATTAATTAATTAATTAATTCATTCATTCATTCATTCATTCATTCTTTCATTCATTCAGTTCCTTTCCTTTCATTACTGTACGAGACACATGTGATTATAAGTGTACGTCACTCATAAACGGGTGCCGCAAAGAAATGGACGAGAACAGATTCAGACGGAACCTTTGGGCCAATTTGGTGAAAGAGTTATGAACAAACATCATTAAATCAAACCAGTAATAGAAAATAAACACATTAGACCGAACACCTGGCAATGTAAGGGTTAAAAAGTTTAGAAGACCAACTATGTTGAAATTAAGTCTTCGACCGTGTCGGAAATGCCAAATAATTGGACAGAGTTCAGGACGAATAAGGGTCGTGAAACAAATCACGTTTTACAGTTGAATTCTACATACACTCGAACAGAAGCAGCTGTTTACGGATGAGTTAGTAACACACGCCAGTAAACTACGTCTACAGCGCAGAAGATTGCCGGGCTCAGAAAGTTCAACAGACGTGACTTTGATACAATGAATTATCCCTATATGTGGAATTGCGATATCACGCTTCTTGACCACTGAATAAACGGAAAGCCTTTCCTCTAAAATGTAAGTACTTTTTGTTGTTTTTTACGTTGTCTGAAAGTTGGTCTCTTTTACGGCTTTACTGTGTTAACATAACAAAGTATATCTGTTATTAAATTGTTCATAGGTCAGTTTAGAACATTACAGGTATTTTAATGGTTTCCAATTAGCAAGCAGCCGTTACGTTGTTCAACCAGAAATAATTGGCGTCTGGGCGCAGTGTATAGGTATACCATAGAAAGAATACTAGTAGTATCTAGAATTGAGTCTTGTAGATATAAAGTTGATACTTAGTTTTGACTTTGAAGGGAGGGGTGGGGGGGGGGACGTACAAACATACATATAATGCATACATACATACATACATACATACATACATACATACATACATACATACACACATACATACATATATACATACATAGTACATACATACATGCATACACACATACATACATACACACACATACATACATACATACATACACATACATACTTACATACATACATCCATCCATCCATACATCCATACATCCATACATACATACATACATACATACATACATACATACATACATACATACTGTCTGTCTATGTCTGAGTCAGTCAAGTCAGTCAGTCAGTCAATCAATCAATCCGTCCGTCCATCCATCCATTCATCCATAATAAGTTTACAATGTCATGTAACAACATCAGAATACGTCACGAAATACGTTGAATAGTGTTATATTCAAAGAACAATAAAAGACGGTGTTCTATTCTAAGTCTAATAACGGCTATAAGGAACAATTGTCACCTTTGTGACATTCAGTTCCCTGAAACATTCGATTTCCATAAACATCAGTAAGTCTCTATGAATGCTTTCAATGCCAGTGTACATTAAGAAATGATGTATAAAGCAGCGGTATCATCAATGAACACAGAGAGTAGAAAGACTGTATCCGTTATAAACCTTGTAACATGACATATCATTGTACACCTCGTTGAATATTGTCATTTATAACTCTAACGGCTGCTGTACTGAGTCAAAATACACAACACGAGTTTTGTTACCGGTACATCTGCTGACAAATTAATTCCGATATTTCTATACAAAATAGCATTAAAAATCCTATATATGTATAAATGTTTATATTAAGAGGCTGGCCTTTTAGTTGTCCGCCATATTCAGAAAGCTCTTTTATAGACGCACATCAAAAAACGAACACAACGAACTTCGCATGAATGATGATCGATGTAGGCCAGACGTGTAAATAGTTTAGTTTCGGGATCATTACATAAACAAAACAGGGAAAATGTTCGTCCTAATGTAGCCATGTCATGACCTCTGTCTACCGTTATCAATAGTGCTACTAACGACTCTGTCACTACTTTGCAGTAAGAATTACCATCTGCTTTCTGTTAGCTCACTAATAAAAATTGGTGTCTCAGGTGGTTTTGACAATTTCGGTAAGGAACACTACAAGTACACAAGCAGTCAAGCTGAAAACAATTTTCCCCTTTACTTGACTTGCATTGTACGCCAAGGGGGAAATCGCTTGATAAATATACAAATAAAACGACACCATTTAGTCTGGACGTTATACATAAAGAAAAGTGTGTATGGCCACATGATTACCCATACCCGGCTTATTTATCCTCATTCACTACGCGTTGTTATAGACAACGACATTTCCCCTAACACGAGATGTGATGTACATCATATACAGACGACATCAGCAACGAAAATACACATCAAATCACACAGACGCCTTTGGTAATATGAAGGCTGTTTTGGAATACCATTGATATGAGATACGGGGTAAGTAGATTCCATCACCGGGAAACTAAAAAATTTTGGAATTTATTTGCTAAACGTGAGATTTTTTGTATCGCATCACAGTGAAAAGAACAATGCGATGATAATAATGGCAGTGTCACGATTTCGACGCAGGTTTCACTAATGAGCTTAGATCTCCCACGGGAAGTAGTAGATATCAGGAAAAATAGATAACAGCAAATATGGTATTCACCTTCCTAACATGTTGTAACAAAGATATAGTTTTTTTTAAACATATTATCACCATATACAGATAATGGGTAGCCTGTTTAGTGTGTTGTAATATCAGATATCAACGTACACAGGGTAAGCGTTTTTACATGATATTTGTTTGTACATTGTGATGTTTGGACTGTGTTTTCCCCCGTAGCAATGTCACGACAGCATCCGCGCGCGAGGGAAAACATAGTCGAAACATCACGACGGGAAAATGTACAAAAACGGACAGTTCAAATTTCCTGATATCGGTAAAACATAGTCTAACTGTAACTACGGGGGAACATACACGTTTTTACATTACTTTCCCCTCCACTTTGCATTCATGCCACGAGGGCATCGACGTTGGTATGGGTGAAACATAGTCGTATGTGATCACTGCGGGGGAAATTTTATAGTCCATCTCTGTATGAGGCAAACATAACCCCGGTTGTAACATAAGGTACGTTTGACATCACTATCACCGCTACTTTGAATTCATACCATGAGGCCATCGATATCGTTCCAACTTGATGGGAAAACACAATCGAATATCACTACGGGGAAAATGTAGAGACCAAATGTCACTACGAGAAAAATATAATTATTCCATGTATCACTTCAGGGGAAAATACAGACCAAACAAAATAACCACAATTACCATACCATCAAATTACATCATTATACCGCAGTTTTAATCGGATATGATGATTATGCAGATCGCTAAACAGAAAGTAATTAGTGAAGTGATATAACAGGTTATTTATGACGAGGTATCGTTGTACGGATTATTTTGGATGTCCTAGGTTATCATCATAATTTCTAGATGTGTTTATTCTATCATATTTATTGCCAACCAATGTTTTTATGCAATACAAACCATGCGGCCATAGATGGCATTTATATTTTTTTCGAAATTGATATGTGTGTACGTACGTACGTGTGTGTGTGTGTGTGTGTGTGTGTGTGTGTGTGTGTGTGTGCGTGTGTGTGTATGTGTGTG
>NC_135569.1:7489039-7676539 GCF_964340395.1 Glandiceps talaboti | reverse complement strand
CGTTTACAGTAAATTAGGGGTCTCTTTAGTAGGTATACATAAATAGAAAAAAAATTAAAATGTTGCACCTGAAACAAAAATACAGAACGGGTGTTGATCTGAACATATAACGTTTCAATGCACCTTTCCAAAATTTTAAACAGGTGACATAATTCTAAGGATGTGACGTCATTTTATGATGATTTTCATTTGTTGTACTGTAAATGCTTAGAAATGTGGAACCTTAACATTTAGACTGAATATTGCATTTTCCTTCTACGCATGCGCAGATGGAGACTACATCAGTCATGTCGATTTCAAGCCTCACCTATTTCATGTTCATTTCATTCCGAGTAATGAACAACTGTTCCGTTGTTTCCATTTCACAGGTATTTCACCGGGGATAGAATTACCGGCCTCGTCACCAACTAGCTGGCATTTGTACTGTTAATGGTACACCTTATCAACTGCATCACCGAGAAGTCGACCCTCGGTTGAAGGATACGCGTTTACGGGATTTAATAATTATAACTGTACAGGATTTGTAATCTTGTTGAGTTCAAGGGCTTTCCGAGGAAAAATAAAAGGACACAACGATAATATTCTGTGAAATATCAACGTTTTTTCTATGCGTTGCTATAGTGATAAGTTGCCGAAGGTTTGCGGGGATTGAGCCAAGCGGTGAAATCAACATACCCGCCACGTGACGAATCATGCAATGGATGTAGTTCTCGGTAGCTTCACGGTCGTGACTTTTTGTACCTTGAAAGACTTTAATACGTGTATCTGATATAAATCATCGAAGCTGTTGCTAATGTTATTCTTGCTGCAGGGTTTGAAAGTTAGCGTTCCGCCCTAGCGATGTAGGAACGTTGCTGAACCACGCACATTCAGCTCCTTAATGGAAATGTCTTCATCGCCTTGTGGGGGAATGTGTAGAATTCATGTACTGCATTTGCATTTAGTTGTTCCCCGTTACGAATGTCTGAGCACAACTGATGTAGCACGACTTATTATGAATATTCGCAAACATTGACTCCTAAAGCTTGCGAAGGAGTATTCGTAATTTGGGAACGTTTTCTCTAAGTTACCGTTTTTGTCGGAATTGTACGTTTATTTCTCGGCTGTACAACCGCCAATAAAAAGATGCACGCTCTTATCAAACAAGCCCGGGAGAGAGAACGATTTCTGCGGGAGACAGAAGAGGCTAGGAGACGCGAGCGAGAACGTCACAAAAACCGAGAAAAATTGGACTTACAACCGGTCTTCAACAAACGATTATACGCGGCGAAATCGCATATTGTTATCACCAAGGACGCCCAAAAAATTATGGCGCGAAATCGGCAATCTGTGATGTCAGAGGACGCTTCTATGGCTGACCATAAACTTACTAACCTTGAACTTCTACATATGAAGTTCATCGTAGAAGGACTTACTTTTATTCACAAAGGACTACAGTATGTTACAGAATGTCTGGCCCACGTTGTGACGCTTGAAAAATACGACGCCTTTCAATACATCGAGAAGTTGCCCAACGAAGACAGAATTTCATGCTTTTACATCCTGAGCGGAGTTGTCGAAGTCACATACGACCCAAAAACGAGAAGTTCATTCAACGCACATGATACAAACGTCGTGTACCCACACACCACAGGTGAATATCTCGCTCTCCTCTCCCCCGATGGACCGGAGAAAGATGATGTGGCCCCAGCAACTGTTTACACTGTAGAACCTTGTCAGTTTTTACGCATTGATCGCAAGAGGTTTCATGAAACAATAGACATTACTTTGAAACGACGTGCGAAGGAAAAAATGGATTATTTAAACTCAACTAGCATCTTGAGAACATTACCCGACGACGTCAAACAACGACTGATACCAACTATGATTAAGCAGGTGAGTTTCTAGGACATAAACAAATAAATAAATAATTATTTTTTGTTTTTTCTTTGCAGCTCATAAATGCACCGTAAGAGAAATCAAATTCTTGATATATATCCATGGATTTCCTCATATTGGCAAAATATAATTGTAAATTATCCTTTGCCATGCACCCATGTTTCCCGACATGGCATGGTGCTTGTACTTGTTCAAGTACATTTATCTTTAAGTTGTTTGTTCAAGAGCTGTGACATGTGATACTGTCATATTTTGTAGAAGGGAAGTGGCATGATCATGATAGATATGCATTGTAGAAATGATGCAGCTTCGTGATAGAAATACACTGTAGAAGTGATGCAGTATGGTTATAGAAATGTATTGTAGAAGTGATGCAGCATGTGATTATATATCTGACCCTACACTTTGCATGATCAGATCTTGAAATCATTATGATGTTGTGATAACCGTTTCAACTGTTCTAACTAATCGATCGCATTTGCAATGGAATAGGAGAGAATACTTTTAATCAAAAATTTAATAGTAAATACTGATAATGACAAGAGGCAACGGTCTCAATAACACACACACACACACACACATGCGCACGCGCGCGCACGTACACACATAAGACAGGTGTCTATATAATGGATAGATAGTCAGACAGATAGACAGACAGACAGACAGACAGACATATAGATAGTATTAGATAGATAGATATATATTTTCAGTAACGTGTCGATGTGATTAGCACATCTTTACCAAGGAGCAAATGAACACGCGTTAACAAGCGTTATATATATATATATATATATATATATATATATATATATATATATATATATATATATATATATATATATATATATATATATATAATGATCTACTTAGTTTGTGATGACGTAATTTTAACCTAGTCATTAAATTGAAGTTATTCTTTATTAACTATTTAAATGGCATTTTTCTTGCAGTATTTAATCACAAAATGTTAGGGTAAAAATGTCATAGTTATGGCGATGTATCTTACCGTTAGATATAAATTTGGTTGTCTTTTGTTTACACTCTTTTTTCTGAGAGAACATGTGAAGCATGAATTACTAAACGTGTTAAATATTAGTTGATAACTAGCCAACAAAAGTTAAATTATCCGAAACAATCATTATTAAACGAGTACATAGTTGTTGGTTCAGATCAGAAGTGTTGCACTTGTATGTAATTATTTTAACGTTTATAGAAGGGTGAATTGGCTATAATTGCTAAATTATCGCTAACTTAGAGCAAAGCGGTCTCGTTTACTTCCTAAGTTGTCAATAACTTTTGACCACGATTTAATCAACTGACTCATGACATGTATGCACGCAGAAAGCGCAACGTTACAAAGATTTCGACGACTTCCGGTTCTAAGAACCGGAAATTGCAAAGAACCTTAGCTGCTTGCTATTTCGTATACCATATATGCAGAACACATTATTGCAATTTCATTCAGCAGCCACGGACGCCATTATCTCACGCAAGAGTGTAAATGCTAAAAATAAGCAACCGCATGACGGTGTATGCTTTTAGTGACGCTGGTCTTATATTTGTCGATATTTCACTATTAGAACATTTGGTTTCTAACTTCGACTGTTTGGTTATCGATTCTATTAACAGTTCTACGTGCTTTTGATAATAATCCAACGCTGTATTCCTCATTTTTCTTTTCAAAAATATTTTTTCCAATAAATCATAGCTTCTTGTTATTGAATCTGATAAATGAGAAATTTCTTAGATATACAATGTAAAAATTTGATATATATATTGACAATTTAAGCCACATGTACCTCACGTAAAATACAAATCAATTCCACTCGGAGAGAGCAAACTGAAGAACAATGAAAATTATATGTAAATTAATATATTTAAATACGTATATTGAAATAAATGTATGTAAATTAATAGGTATTCCTCCATCAATATTGCATGGACGAAAATTCTGTTATTTCTTACATTTGCTATCGAAAAAAAAATAGCAAAGAAAATACGCCAGAACATTATCTTGCGAAACGACTGTGTGGTTTTGGATAAGACTTCCCATTTTGGAATGTCAGCCAATATAATAGAATAGAGTTTGTGAATGTTTTTGAAGGCGACAAGCATTTTTGTATATTTGTCGTATTCCCGCCATTTTCGATATAAATATGATATCGTTTGGTATAGCACAGCTGTGTTTAATGCGTGTATTCATTACTTCATTGTAAATGCATGCATGATACAATAAATCTACAGGTGAACAAATCATGATCATTACATGCGTTTTCTATATGTGTCAAGTGAGTAGGATGTCGTCTGCTAATACCTTCCCGCGTAAATGTAGTGTAAATTCCCGTCAGAATTGGCATTTTAAAATATAAAAAACAATTTTGAATTTTCAAATTTACGTGTCGTGAAAACAAGTAAATTAAAGTAAATAAAGTGATTTTCTGATAGCAGTCTGCTGAATGTTACAGTAGAATAAAAATTTCAGACCGAATTGACAAATTTTGTTTTGATGAAAATACTAGGGATTTAATATTCATAGAAAAGTTAGTAAAATGGTATTTTTGATATTCTGACGTAGTCTGCTAAATTTTCCCGTATACATGTAGAGTGAAAGTTACCACGAGAAATGACATTTTATTTTCGTTTTTAAAAATGAAAACACGAAATAATTATCAAAGTGACAAAGCTAATAAAGTGACCTAAAAGATTCATGATGTTGATATATATATATTTTTTATTTCTAGCGATGTCATATGAGAACCTTTGCCAGTCTGATATGCAAATTAGCTATACCTAACCAATGAATACATCATAGACTGGACGCATATGATATAATGTAATCTAATCTACACCCATATGCGTATTTATATTGAAAACAAGCATGGAATTGGGCGTGTGGTACCATAATAACAACATGAAACATTTTTTTTCAAATATATTTTTTAATGTCGAAATGGAAAAAATATTGACATTTTCTTTTATTTTATCAAGCATTAAAGTGCTCAAAATGTATGATTTTTTGAAACAAGTATGAAATGCTATACTGTTTGATCTCAAAAATAACGAAAGTCATACTAGCTGAAAAAAGGAATGGCGGCAATATTCATACAGACTTTACGGAGAGCAGCATGTTGCATTAAAGAAATTAAAGAACGAACTTTCCTCAATTTAATATCATGAATCGATATTTTACGCTCAGGCAGCAAATTATTGACTACAGCTTCCTCTTTCCATCTGTAAATGTCGGCAAGTTCATTCAATTTTGCTTTTATTGACGATGGAGAAGAACAGTAATTCCATATGCTACCGCTCAGATCCATTGTCTGCTTTGTTTGCGCATGTGATGATCCCCGTTACCATAGTAACGTGTCTCCTATTCAGTATGGTGATTATTCTCAAAATATCAAAACGTTAGGTCGTGGAATTTGAGATTGAATACGCCATTATCTGCGTCAACACATGTCGTCAAAGCAATTCCCCGCCAAGTCGGCACCTGCAATGGCCACAATTTGTGTCTAATATGTATAATTCCCTTCTCCATATTGTTATGTAAACCGACATATTCGTTTACAATAGAAGCCAGTTGACTTGTTACAGAAGATAGTCTAATTCTACATAAATCTTACATCTACATTTTATCGTCTGGCTCTAGATATCTTACTAACATTGCAACATTTTATCGTCTGGCTCTAGATATTTTACTAACATTGCAACATTTTATCGTCTGGCTCTAGATATTTTACTAACATTGCAACATTTTATCGTCTGGCTCTAGATATTTTACTAACATTGCTTCATCATATCG
The DNA here is from genome assembly GCF_964340395.1 of Glandiceps talaboti. Taxonomy (NCBI): domain Eukaryota; kingdom Metazoa; phylum Hemichordata; class Enteropneusta; family Spengelidae; genus Glandiceps; species Glandiceps talaboti. Next base: position 7,670,859 of record NC_135569.1, on the reverse strand, counting down.
TCTGGCTCTAAATATCTTACTAATATTGCTACATTTTTTTTGGCTCAACAAAAATCTTTTACGAACATTGCAAGATTTTATCGTCTGCCTCCACACAAACTTGACTACAATTGTTACATTTAAAGCCTTTTACGCTAGCTAGGTAGCAATGTTAGTATATGTTTTGCTGATACATGAAATAATAACCCACATTTTCACAAAAAATGGTTGAAATTTGATAAAATGTACCAAAATTTAGATGTACATTGTTGTAAATATTAACAACCTCAAAACATAGTTACAAAAAGATAGTTAAAAAACGATATTTTGATAAGCGCCAATAATATAACACATTTTCACAAAAAATGGTTGAAATTTGATAAAATGTACCAAAATTTAGATGTACATTGTTGTAAATATTAACAACCTCAAAACATAGTTACAAAAAGATAGTTAAAAAACGATATTTTGATAAGCGCCAATAATGTAACTCCTTTTTACAATAAATACACAGCAAGCGTCAGTTCTAAGCTAGCTTGAACGAAAATTATGTTGACCTTTCAGAAAAATATTATATAACGAAGTGGACGAAAATTATTAATAAAATTATTTCAATTTGTTTCAAACTCTAAAGTCTAGTTGATAATGTAAGACTTTATCAATACAGAGTTGTATACAATGCATACACACTTTTATTTAAATCAATCAAGTGTGAAAATGTTATTTGCCAATTATGATAATGCGTGTCAAGGATATCCGCAAATGAGTATTACGTAATACATCATCCGCCATTTTGTATTGCCATAGCCTGAAGCAAATTAATATCGGTTTCACTAATTGAATGTAGTGGTTCGAATAACAACAAGCGAATGGTGTGGCCTTGAGGCAATTTCTTCTAAATCTGATGAAGTAATACCATTTTGAGAATGATCTTGGTACTTTTTCCCCAATAATTGTTACTTTTAGTATTCAAAAATTGTAAACTAAAATATATTTTTGGATTTTCATAAATATGCAATGCATAAATTGCAATATTGTTGGGAACGAGATAGTCATTTTGGATTTTAGATCAATAAAACCAATTTATTATTTTTCTACTTGAAAACGATGAAATAATATAGTGCAACATTAATCACTTTTAACAACAGGTAAACACGAGAAATCAAACAGCTTGTATGCATTGCGAGTTTTAATATATGGAAGCGACAGATACATGCGCAGACTGGACATGACGCAGCGATTATTTGTGTTTAGCTAGTTTATTTGTAAATCACTTCCTTGTATACAGTACCAACCTTTTTACTCACGTTTTTTTGCTAGTATTAAGTTACACACGTAGACCTTGTGTTTTTCACAGTATTTTTTTTCTCCATTCGAGAAACATAGCATAGTTGTTTCATATGGTCCAAAATAAGTTTAAATACCTATACCATTACTGGAGTTTGGCAAATCTATATTTATCACAATATACATTTATGGTGATACTGAAAAATCTCGCCTATTTTTGAAGATATCATCCTCATACTAAAATTCTGACATTGCAGTACAATAAATGTACCAAGGGTAAAATCTGAACTTGATCAAGGCAGTTGTTGACACACAACAGGGATTATTTTTAATCTCTATTTACCACCAAGAGGATTTGTACAACCTGTGTACAGGTAGTTATGTCTCTGTCCATTACAATGTAATCATCCGCACAATGCCGCTATACAGCAACAGAAAAATGTCAGGTGACGGAGATATAATAAAAGTAAACCAGATCTATGGACACCTAGTTTCACCCGCTGTAATCACTATATTTATGACATTGAGGGATCGACCTGTGTGTAACTGATTACCTCGTTTGTAAAACCGACAGTGTCTTGGATAATAATGACATTCACAGTATAGCCTTCGCTGTTTTAGTAAATATTCAAATGGTGATAGTTCATATTGACTTGCATTTTATTTTGTTTACAAACCTGACTCGAATAGTGATCATTTTATGATACTCTACTTTGCATTGCTGTGTTTGTATTCGGATCGAATGACAAAACCGAAAATTACATTTTTGTTAACTCGAGCTCATTCTACCATTCGTGTCTTTATGCCGTGCCTCGATCTGGGATCATTAACTAAACGGTTTCACTCAGACACTGAATGTCATGCAGTATTTGATCAACCAGATAGACCCACTCGCACGTAGTACTTCAAGACTTTTCCATCTTCTTCCTTGTATTAGTTTATCTCCTTCAGTTTTATACTCTTTCTAGCAGTGTCTTTTTACCCCACACGAAACAGGAGTCTTTTATGCATGTATGATAGTATTGTAATACCTAGTAAATTAAAAACAGAATCAACTGTATGGGAGACGTTGAATGTTTGTACTTTTATGTTAAGCCCTATATAAAAGCGCCAAATAAATTAAACGAGGTGTTAACAATGTCTTATTAAAACAGCAATTAAGTTATCATTGTCTCTATTTAACCATAAATTATTCCAGTTTATTATTTTGTATCTAACAAATATCATTTAATCCTGTTCAGTTTTGAGCAGCTTTTAGTCCTATGTCGTTTTCCTCTAGTGTTTTAATATGTTTGTCTAAGATGTATTCCTTGCCCTTAAGAAACAATGGTATCATTCGTCTGTGTAGAGTGTTATTACATGACGGTATTTATTCCCTGATTATTTTCTCAGTTTTAATGAATATAATCATTGTAAGGCTGTTATTAAAGCAAGGTTTGATTGATATATACTGCAAGTTATTTGAGTTGTAACAGGGCCCGGTTGGAAATAAGTTTTTGTTGTTTCCTGGCTACCCTGATTTTAAAGAAATTTTACTACTACTACTACTACTACTACTACTACTGCTACTGCTACTGCTACTACTACTACTACTACTACTACTACTACTACTACTACTACTACTCCCGCCGCCGCTGCTGCTGCTGCTGCTGCTACTACTACTACTACTACTACTACTACTACTACTACTACTACTACTACTACTACTACTACTACTACTACTACTACCACCACCACCACCACCACCACCACCACTACTACTACTCCCGCCGCCGCTGCTGCTGCTACTACTACTACTACTACTACTACTACTACTACTACTACTACTACTACTACTACTACTACTACTACCACGACCACCACCACCACCACCACCACCACCACCACCACCACTACTACTACTACTACTACTACTACTACTACTACCACTACGACCACCACCACTACCACCACCACCAGCACCGGCACCACCAACACTACTGCTACGATTACTGAGTTTAGAACAGTACTCTAGTCCAAATACATTTAGTCGTATGGCCTTGCTATCGTTACAAGTGTACTAGACATTATAAATTAGCATGCTACAGTGAGTGACAAATTTTGCTTGGTTTCAGCTATGGGGTCATCCATTTTAATGAGACATGTTATATCATTTTCTAAAAGGATAAAAACGCTGTTACTCTGAGTAGATTTCATAATCGTAGCTTGGTGTGAGTCAGATTTTGTCACATTATTCACTGTCATTGTAAATCAACTAAATAACCTGTACACGTCATCAACTAGGATGTCAGCCAAATATCACCTCTTAACTCATTTGTACACTTCCTGGTTTATATCACATGTATCACCTACGTGCACATTAGTGTTGTGTTAAACATGGTTACCAAGCAACCGATAAATCAACAATGCAACACAAGCAAATTTAGAAACTAGGATAGCGATACATTCGACAAACTTGTAGCAAAAGAGAGCGAGAGTTGGCCAAACAGATACACAGTGCACACTGGTAAACAGATAACAACAGAGACGTACAAAAAGACGGACAGACAGACAGACAGACAGACAGACAGACAGACAGACAGACAGACAGACATACACACACACACACACACACACATACATACATACATTCAGGCAGGCAGACAGACAGACAGACAGACAGACAGACAGACAGACAGACAAACCGACAGACAGACTGGCAGGCAGGCAGGCAGGCAGACAGACACTGACTGACAGACAGACAGACAGACATACACAGACAGACAGACACACAAACTGATATGCAGATAGCGATAGCAATAGCGGTACACTGACAGAGTTGTTAAGACAAACAGTAAAGCCTGATATTACAGACAGCAACAAAGGTATAGTGACACAGACAGACGGAGAACAGACAGACATACAGACAGTACACAAGCAGATAAGATATAGGGGAAAAACCCAAAACCAGCAAATAAACAAAAATAGATCGCGATAGAAATGAAACATAACCATTACAGTAAATTTATAAGAAAAGATCATAAAAAGATGTGCCTTTTGTTGACGTCAGAAAGTCTAGTCGACATCTACCATGACCTTGTGTGTAAAGATGCCACCAGACGTGTAGAGGAACTGAAACAGAATAATATACTGCATTTATTTTACATTTTATGTGTTGTTAATATGGAAATGAGAAACAAAAATATTAGACTTTGGTGAAATGATGGTAATTTCCCTAATGTATCTTTTCTACACATAATGGTAACATCAACCATTGTAAAAATTGCACCATGGTAAGCAGCTCAGTGTGTTAGAATTAAATTCATCTGATATTTAGTTTTACATTTGCAATGTTATTATAACAATCCTGACAGAAAAAACAACCGTAAAGGGATCGAAATACATTACTATGATCAGGCTCCATAAATATAATGTCTTTTTTTCCTATATGACAGGAATCACCTGAAGGGAAAAATCCATCAAGCAGTTGATAGGATGAAATTTAATAATTCATGTTTCTTTTCACAAAGAACGTGCTTGTTATGATATTAGCATTTAATATTCATGTGTTGCCTAGGGTGCACGGCTGCAATACAATGATGACTGATCGGGTTCACGTCCTACATGTTGCAGTGTTGTTATATTGGAATTTATTGAGTATCTTGACAAACAAACCAATTAATTTAAATGAATTGTGAGTCAACGTGAACGTTTTCCTGGTCACATAGATTATGTGGATGACAGTATTATAGAAACAGACCGCATACTCCTTCCAAAAGAAATACCCACTAATAATATTTGTACACAATTGTTCTAGTAATACTGAATCTACACTTGTGGTATCTGTAAATGGAGATGGTTTTGCCTCCAATTCTCGAATTGCGGAAAATTGCTTTCGAGCTAATCCTTCAAAATGCCATTCCCTGTTTAACGTTGGTTTATTAGAGCAGCGCTGATTATAGGAGATTTCGGCTTAGCTTACAAATGTTATTAAACGATGTACCAAGATCAGTCTCTGATCACAAGGTTTCATGTTGAGATAGACACAATAAAGATAACGCACATCAACCCGTACACTTTGTCTGCTCTGTATTTTGTTACATTTGTATTTCTGTTTGTCATTAACAAAATGCAGAGCAGACACTGTGTAAGGGATGTTTGTGTGTTATCTTTATTATGTCTATCTCAACATGAAACCTTGTGATCAGTCTCACTGGTATTGATGTATTTGCAAGCCAATGGGACTAATGGGATATAAACGTATAACAGCCTGTGTAATTATCCACACATTTCAATTATTCTTATAGACAAGTCGGTTGTTGTATTGATATACATGTGTATCAAATTGTTGTTGTTGTTGTTGTTGTTGTTGTTGTTGTTGTTGTAATACGTGTTTTTAAAGTGAAACCCGATCCTAATGTCACACATACACTTCTCCAACAAATTGCGTAGCCATTAAAAAAAATCCTAGTTGACAATGATATTAACTATCTACTGTATATTGCATTGTCATAGCTTGCTTGTAAAATAGTACTAAACATACCTGGCGTTTATTTGGATTTTTGCGTCGTGGGTAATTTACAACATTCTGTACCACCGTGGAAGCGTGGTCATTACATGTCACGCAGCATGCGTAAGCACAATAGCCACTCAGGCAAATCTAGTTCCCATGTCTTAAAAGCAGCAGAAATAACACAAAGTATGGTATGGCCATTCTGTAAAATATAATACGAACAGACTGGCTAGTTTGTTAATCTAGACATCCTACACCGACTCAATTAAGTATTGCGAGTACGGAAATTTGAATATGGGTAGAAATTCGACTCTAAAGCTTCAATTTAACCGGATCACGTTGCCATGCCAACTGCATACTTTTATTTGTATTTCGGATGGTTGGAATTCACATTGAATATATACGCACGCATATTTGTGAGACTCGGAGATTTAGAACTGTTTCAACGCTAAATTTATACAACCGTGTAGGAATATAACCTTGGGACTAAGTGAATTTACAAAACATCGCCAAACGTCCCCCTTTCTCTCTTCTTGGCTACGACCTAATGACTTTATACAAGGAGATGCTATCTCCGTGTTTGTTTTGGAAAAGCACTTTGCACAAGTCCCTCTTAATCTGCTTGTTGAAAACGTCAAAACAGAGAAGTCAGTTTCGCTTATATTTCATCGTGTACATGGCCATAAGCATTATCTTAAATGACACTCCAATTAATCATGTGAATCCCAGTGTGTTCCCAGTGAATCTATATTTACGCTCAACCCCTTATATCTTCATACATTTTCTTTAAAATACGTTTGTTTTCATTCTGGAATGAACTTAAAGAAATGTTCAGGATGTCAGGTTTGCGCAGTTAATAATTATATTATTCTCCAATATTTTTCTTCACTCCAGCCGGAATATCGTGATAACGGGGTTTCATCATCATTCGTCCTCGACTCGTAGTGACAAGACCCCTTATGTTACTCTTTTTTACCTCGGAAAATTGTTGGGGATACTATCCAATTATGCAAGTGCAAAGTGTAAACCCAATATGCGAATGGTTTAGAGTTGGTGTGAATTTGTTCATTAACATGCAAGTGAAAAATTGCTCTTTTACAGTCATGAGTGAGATCATCAAATATACCAATTAACTTTAAGTTGTTTGTAAAGGAAAGTCTTAGACTGAAAAAGAAATATACGAAGTACAACGTAGCTCTATTAATCAATATTACCTTAGGGCGGGTAGGAATTAAGTAGCCGTTCAATCATACTACACAGGGATAGAATTGCAATAATGTCCTTAGTGTTCTGTATATATCCGAGTTTCTTTTACATTCTGTACACAGACCAAGTAAAGGACTAGAAAATGAAATTAAGTGGGTTTTCTAGTTCCTGTACTCTGTAAATCCTAGACAGTTTCAATTAATGTAAACGGGGTCGTTTTCAAGTGGTCATTTCGGTTATGCTAAAGAGGGTGAAGTAGTAATCACTGGAACATATTATATCAATATTCAGGGTTCTTATATTCTGTACATGTTATGATAGATTTAAAATTTAATGAAATGGAAATAACTGTCTTGACACTCGTTCCATATTTCATAAAGCACTTTTGATATGTTAGACCATTAGACAGCTGCTTGACATTAAAGTGGGTGGCCATATGGAAGGGAAATGGGTATTTATTTGAGAAATTTAATGAAAGTGGCACGAGTTTAATTTATGTGAAAATACTCACAAAATACTTCTTTAAAATTATAATGTTTCTGTCTATGCATACCTTACAATTTATGTTCTGGCATTGTTAGAACCGTTGGTTGCGTAGTAGGGAGTTCCTTTACATGTTTTTGATACGTATGGTAAATGACGTCATCGGATTGTTTATTAGTTATATCTTCATACCAGGTTTGAGTTCAGTCAATTGCAAGTGGTCAAATCACCACTGCATATACAATAACGAACGTTTCACACACATTTTTTTTCAAGTTCTTTGGCGGAGTTTAAAATATGGAGTGGACTTAGACTATAATAATCCATATTTATTTGAAAGTAGAAAAATATCAAAAATAAATTTCTCATCATAGATTCACTTTAATGACAAACTCACCACCACTTTGTGTGCATTTTTTATCAAAGTTTATCAATGGCGTAGCTTTTTGAAAATTCTTTTTAAAGTAGTAATATGCCGGAAGTTATTGTTATATATAGGTTGTGTGTGATAATATTGGAAGCAAAGAACTATTAATAATTCACAGTTATCGATCTCAGGATCGATGTCATATTCATAGCTTTTGCAGTGAATTAATAATATTTTTTCATTGTGATGAAAATGATACAGTTAATTGAAAATAATTTATCGACATGCCATATAATCTCAATAGTTAAAGGGGAACGCAACCCCAAACTTCACAAATAACATATTTCAATTGATTGCCAACAAACACCATTTTGAATTTCTAGCAGTGCTTCACAGTTACCTGATGGAACTTAGCATACATGAATGTTTATTAGATGAACAATTAATATTCACGGATATTAATCTGAAGGGAAATGAACACTTTAGGAGTCATCTTGACTATCAAATTTGTTTTAGTAAGATTACTTTATTTGGTTTGTAAAACCATTCGATCATAATTACTCCTCATAAAATGAAAGTGCTAATAAAATGAGAGAAAATATAAAGCTATGGCAGTAATTGTCATAAAATAAGACCAGAAAGTCTAAATCCACGACTCATGTGTTTGATACAGTCCCTGTACATTTTCAAACAAGTAGCAACATGAAACAATTTGCCCCCAAACTGCCAATATTAATTATTCACAATAATGTGTTTACCCTTTTAGCGGAAAGCGGAAATTAATAGCGCTTAAAAGTAATTCAATACATGCATACCTATCATGATCCATTTATGGTTTTATTTTCAATTTCCGTGACATGTATTCACAAGAAATGATTGATTATTCAAAATAAAATGCGAAAGAGCCATAGAGGGCGCTATTTTGCTCTGGTCGTCAAAACTCTATTTATACAATCATGTTTTATTTCTACATACGACAAATTGACAAAAAAAGTCTTATTTGTGTGATAAAAATATTCGAAAATTAGTGTCAGTGTTGACGTTTACATTAGATTCAAATGATGGCGCGAAATGAGATTATGAAACTAAAGCTTAGATCTAACCTTTTTTCACTTTTAAAAGCGACTGTTATATAGAAATTATTTCCCGCCTAACTCTGTGTTATTGCCGACAGAAAATATACCGTGTGACCAGCTTCCGATCGTATTCTCACTACTTCTTCAAACATTACAGTCTATTGCAGTGGGTTACAGGTTACTGTTCTTTGGATCTGTATACAACCACGCAGAAACCAATAAGAAACTGTACATGCTACACTTTAAGATAGCAAGATTGAATGAGTACAGTTTCTTGCTACATTTTGTCTATATAAAATGAACTAAAGTGCCACCATCCAGACATCGCATGCAAACGTCAAAACATTGGCGCCTGCGTGTCTACTTATTGTTGCAGTACGTTCTATTCTTTTATACTAAATGTAGCAATTAGAAAATTGCAAATTTCGCTATCTTAAAGTTCTGAATGTCCAGTTTCTTATTAGTTTCTGCGTGGTCGTATCAAACAGAACCATGGTGAACAGTAAACTGTAACGCTCTGTATGCAAAACCACACCCATACCACCGCCACGACTTTCAGACACAGCAATATCAGATAATGGTTAAATTGCTGAACACAACCATCATCGCTACTACATAATCTTTTTCTCCATTAATTATAATCTTCTGAAACTAAAAATAATTTCGACGAGTTAAATTCACCTTGGGCAGACAACAATAATATTCGTGATTTTATCTTACAGATCTTTCCGGCTGAGAAAGTTATCGTTCGCCAGGAAGAAGTATCAAAGTACTGGTTCCTGGTCGTTTCAGGTAGGTGGTGTGAATAAAAAGGAAACAAGTTGTCTGTATTTTACAACAGTTTATCTGACTATACATGGTTTATAGCGAGCATGCGCATTTATCTTCGTATGTTCTACATCAATATATACCCTAGTAGGACACTCAGATTTAACAAGCTACCTTTCAAACCATTTTCGACGTTGTTATAATTTCTTACTCTCTATGCTTTCAGGTCGTTGTCAAATTCTACGTAATCTGTATGTACCTGAAGTGGATAAGCATGTTGTCTTCAAGCTGGGATTTGTAGACGAAGGTGAGTACATATGCTTTCTGAGGTTGAATTGCACATTTTCCAAGTTTTCAATTTCACATGTAGTGACATTTTCTAGTTCACACAGTTTTAACAGTATAAAACACTAGAGAATAAGTCAGAGGAAGTAAAGCAAAGGAACGTCTTTCCACCCACCCCCCTCTCTCGTGCGTGTATGTATGTATGTATGTATGTATGTATGTATGTATGTATGTATGTATGTATGTATGTATGCATGCATGTATGTATGTATGTAAGTATGTATGTATGTGTGTATGTGTGTGTGTGTGTGTGTGTGTGCGTGCGTGCGTGCATGCTTGCGTGCATGCTTGCGCGTGTACTTTTATACGTACATATATATGTACGTAACTCCATGAAATATAAAGAACATGAACAATAAGATATCTAATATATCTCGCAAGGGTTCCTCTTAAAAAATGGCTGCATCACAATTTACCTGTCCGATGTATATTTTATTGATGATACCAGTTGATAGAAAAGAAAACAAAGAAGTAATCTGTATGTTTCCTTGTCTAGGTGGTTTCTTCGGCGAAGAGGGCGTCCTAGAAGAGAAACCTAGTGTACGAAGTGTTGCTGCTATGGGTGTAGTGACTTGTTTCAGAATCAAGAAGTATGTCTTAGATTAGAACATGTAGAAACACCCCGACCAATCTCTCAACTTTCCAACACGTAATGTCCGGCTGGATAGATTAATTATGGCACACTCAAAGCTTGTGCTTTGCAAAGATATGCACACCGTCACACGTATAATATTAGACAAAGAATTGTTGTTTAATTTATTGTTTTACCTATTTCATTAATGTAAGAAATGACCTCTGACCCCAGAACACGTAACAACGATTAATAACGAGAGATATATCTAAAAGCTAATTCAAAAATAATTGATATAATATACGTGACACCATTATGTTGTCATCTTTTGTTCTAAAACTAGGGGCAACATTCTTGAAACAACATAGATAAAAACTGTTTCTCATTATTTTCCACAGGCTCGACTTTGATAGTGTAGCCAAAGGACCCCTACTTGCTCTGCTTAGAGAACACAGCTATAGATTTGTCGGCGACGAAGCAATCAAAGACCACGGGTATGACTCGTCAGTTTGGCAAGAATATAAACGAAATGAAGTACTGTCTTCTGTTTACAAGAAACCGGGAGTGATGTCCAAGGTGAATGTTATCCCGAATAACGTCGATGTGAAAAAACGCCCTCAAACTACACTGTAAGTACAATGTAGCTGAAGTATTCAAGTGAGAGAACTTACAAAATACTATTTTATCTATGTATCGGATTTATTACGGTACCAAATACTGGCGTTTTTGAAAGAATGCATTACATTATTATATTATGGCTGGACAAACTCTTCAGGATGGAAACAAAAACTCGTATTTCCTCCCCTCCTGCGCTAGTATATACGAAAACAATGGTTATACATCAGTAACCGATTTCTGCCGGTAAAGTTATGCACTCCTCCCTCATATAGAAGAAAAGAGATCATATAGACTCGGCGCATGCTCATTAGAGTTTAACATACCCGTTAAGGTGGCAATGAGCACAACTTTTTGTTTTTATTTTCAGATCCATTTATCAAAATAAAGAGATGGAAGAATTTATACAAGGATTTCCACCTCGTCCAAAGTCAGCTATACATTTACCGAAACAAACTCAGGTCCGTCACACTCGACGTAGTAAAACTGCCATGGGATTGAGAACAGAAACTGCGAACGAGGATAGCGATGATGAGTACATGATTGTAATTGGTGATCGTGACCCGTCGGAGGCTGCTGTTGGTTTCTTGCCAACGGCTAGGATGGTCTTTGAAAAGGTACGTTTGAAATTTTCACTCGGTCGCATTTTTCTGGAATGTTTTACTAAGTAACACTACTGTCCTTACTCTCTTCGTGATGATGATGATGATGATGATGATGATGATGATGATGATGGTGATGGTGATGGTGATGATGGTGATGATGATGATGATGATGATGATGATGATGGTAATGATGGTGATGGTGGTGGTGGTGCTGATGATGATGATGATGATGATGATGATGATGATGATGATGATGATGATGATGATGATGATGATGATGATGACGACGACGACGACGACGATAAATATATATCTATAAATATAAGATAGTAACACCCACATTACAGAAACATGTAGTGGACGAACGTTTATGTATAGCTCTATACGTTGCAAAGTTTAAAACAGCGGGCAGCAACGTACGTCCAACACAAAACAAAGAGCAAACAAACAACTCCCAAACAAAATTTAAAAAAAAAAACCAACAAGTTAACTTTTAAAAAATTATTTCTGTAGGTAAACACAGACTCAATCCGTTGTGAAGCACGTGATCTAATCAATGATTGGAATCGTCACAGAGATTTGATGAAAGTTCAAGGCCGATTAGGGTGGAGCATTAATCCGGCTGACCTTGTCGTTGACAAACAAGAAAAACAGAAAATAGAATTTTCAACAAAGTACAGGGACAGGGAGGAGAGCACCTCATCGTATAGGGCGCTCTCTAGAGGCGATAAGAGAGAGGAAGCGTAAGTGTTATCACTTTTGACGTTACAAAAAAAACTGATTTGCAACATTGTACTCAAAATGGTAATATGGGTGGAAACGTGTTTTTGTGGGTTTTTGATAAATCAATTTACTGTGTTTTTGTACCACATTGCCTCATGGGAGTAAGTCGAAATATTTATGCAATGGTTAAACAATGAATATTCACGAGGTTTTCACTGAATTAAGGTAATAAGCTTGTAGAGGTGATTTTAAGTACCTCTAACAAATTTAATGGGGGTACACCAAGGACAAAATGGCTGCCGGTTCACACATGAAAATCTTACTCAGGGAGTGGTAATGAATTTATTGAATCTAACGCTGGTGTTATATTGTAGATGGACGACACCGATTCACCAAGCCAACGAAGAATCAAAAAAACATTTATTTGTTGTGAGATTCAGGATGAACTATTTGAAACGACAGTTGAGAATTAGAAAAGAAATCAGAAAGCGTATTGAGGAAAGAAAGAAGAAAACAAGAGAATACTTGGAAAATCTAAACTCTCGACAAAATGGAGGGAGTAACAATGGAACTGAAGGAGAACAAGATGGCGACTGGAGCCAGGATGACGTCAGTGATACTACTGACGACTCAAGCGAAACGGAGAAAACCCAACATAAATTGGTGAGTGTTTTAAAGTTTACTAGTAGACCAGTGCGCATGCTCAGATGACGTGCTGTTTGTTTGTTTGTTTGTTTGTTGACAAACATAATATATAGCGTCGCGATCACTTGGTCGACATTTTAAAGTTCCGACCACCATGTTGACTTTGGAATACGCTAGTTCTGTTCAGTTGTGGAAACAAGTCTTTCATTCTAAGTAAATTCTACAATGTACAACATAATGGACACAGCTCTATTATTCCTTGATCAGAAATAGTTTACAATGATCTTAGTCGAGAACAAACCCGAGTATTCCATCAAAATTACATTGAAATTAATAATATGAGCTCTGAATATCAACAAATCATACAGCTCCCCCTCCCCCAGTTTCCTCCGATTTTTGTTTTATAGGTTTTCACAGAGATACATACATAATCTAGGTTTAAAAAAAATGATTTTTGTTTTTATCAAAAATATTGTAGCGAATTCTCGCTAACAAAATATTTACTATAAGCGAAAAGACTGTTGAAAATTGTTGCTAAATGTATTTAGTTTTAATTATCTTCATTTTTTTCAAATTTTGTTCCTAAAAATCGTCATAACATATTTGCTCCTTTTTTCACAGCCTCCGAGTAATAAAACAACTTCAAGCAAAGAACGGAACAGGGAATCACAGTCGGATTCGGGTATGGGCTCAGGAGCGTCTACTCCACGGAAGGTAGATGACGTCAGAGCTAATCCACCAATGAATGGTAACCGAAGTCATGACTTCACAAATAACACAAAAGAACTAGTAAAAAGGTCATCAAAACAAGGTACGTTTTTATCGACTTGTGATTGTTGTCTTGTGAACAATGAGTGAAAACAACTCAGATTCGTCGTTGTTGGCGCTCGAGATTAAAGCAGTGTACACACACGATGGATATTTCAGTCATCTATGCTTGCAATAGCAAAGAAAAAGATTTAGATTTTCTGTACAGGTTTTTATTTGTAACGAAAAAGTTGCCAAAATGTCGGTTCATTTCAGATTTCAACATTCTACGATAAAAATCAAATTTTTACTTTTCTCTTGTTTCGCTACAGAAAATCTGTTAAGAAAAAGAACATCGTTCCGGAATGACACTAACAGTGACAACCACAGAAAAGACAAACCGATACGTTCATCAAGTGAAAAGCGTACAATACGTTTCCAGACATTTGAACTCCCTAGCCAAGTAGACAAGACGAAGCGAAAACCGTAAATAAAACGAGAATCCAACGAAGTAATCTCAATTTATATTTTTCACTTTTAATAATTATTGCAAAAATATGCACTGACGAAATCGGAAGCGATGGATGAAATTAACAATTGACACCTTTTATATGTATATTCTGCAAATATTGTAATAAATTATGTTATATTTATAAACCACAACAATGCGTCAATGCTAGTTAATATTACACAACTTTATGATTTGTGCATACTAATTAGGTATAAATCATATGGACGTTGTACTTAATCAGTATGCGCATGCGTATTTATTTCGCGTGAGAATCTCCCAGGGGATAAGATGGTAGGTAAACTATGAATGAAATGTTTACATTGGTAATTTTAAGATGTGAAGTGTTTTCATTCATAGTGACTTTATTAAGTAAATAACATGGTAAAGATAGTGAATATTCAGTCGCGGAAAGGATTGGCGGCCGGGAAAAGAGAAACAATAGAAAAATCAGTTATTAAACCACCAAAGAAAGTCAAATCATATCATATCAAATCAAATCACGTCATATCAAATCACATAACATCTCATCATCACTAACATTCATCCCCTACCCCATCTTTGTGGTTTGGTTTCATACTAGTCACGGTAGAGATAAATATTGTAGAATATATTGTAAGTGATAATTTCAGTTCTGTTGTTCTACAAAAAATAAGCAACACATCATGAAATATTTACATAAAAAACATTTTTATAGCGCTATATATCCACCACAGTGCACATACGGGCTTCATAGAAGAAAAAATGATTTAAAACAAAAAAGTACTGCACGCAGAAGAAAACAAAGCTGAAAAAAGGTTAAAAACAAAAATGGTGCACAAACATTCTCACAACAAAGGTGCTTAAAAGAGTAATGATGTAATGAGAGAGTAATAATAATGATTTAAAAATTGAGGGCTATAGACTAAGATAGACGTGTAAACGAAATTACACAAAAAACTTTATTGTAATGCTATCTGAATAGCCATTTTTCTGGGATTAATCTTAATTGCCGTCTACTACTCAGTAGTCTGGTAGAAGTATTTTCATTTTTTTCGCTCGAGTTGTACGTGTGAATTCTTCAGCGACACTTTTCACTTACAAGTTGCAAGCAACAGGTCCCTTCTTACCTGAAATTAAAAGAATACATAATAATTGTTAATTAAAAGGGAAGACCACTTCAGGAAATAATGATATTTCCTAAAGTGTGGGTTCTGGAGAGTCATTTCATTATTTAAACGTCATATAAATATCACGTGATTGCCAAGAAACACCAAATTTAGACATTGTTCATCTTCATCATGCTAGTATTTATCCATTGTTGTCTAATTAGATCTGTATTAGATCAAAGTGTGTTTGTTCAATTGTCATCTAAGCAAATTAAAAAAATAGTCCTAAACCATAATCCAGTGGTTCTGTCAAATTGATGTCAATCGTCCAACTATGCTAGTTGTGGTTTTAATAGAATGTTGTGCTATATTGTACAGTGAAATGGTCCTTTCTTGCCCGTGTTCCATCCTCCCTGTGAGTGTAGTTTAATGTTTTGTTAAGTGAATTAAGCTTTATGTGTTTGACTTTTTAAAACCATTAGTATCTTTGCTATTAGCGTTCAGGGATGGATTAGAAGTAACATTTCTGTCATAAATATATTATATTTATACCACACGAAAGCCAAGATGCACACATGATCTATTAGCTATCGACAATAGTTTATTGTATTCTCTTCAAATTTATCGATTCAAACACCCATTTCATTGGAAATCAGTCTTAGATTTTCCTAACATTTACATCAATATACACATAGCTCACAATACTCACCATGGGTAGCTTCAGCTCTGTGACAAATAGCGGCATATTTCCCATTTTCTTTGATTTTTCTGAATCCTTCATCAAACCACTCCAGTAACGGATTGTCCATGCGAGTAACCACTCGTATCCCTTTTGCACAATTTACAATGTCGCCAATGGATTCCACACCATTGGGTGTACCACCAACCATCTCATTACGAGTAATCTCACCATTGTGTTTGTAAGGATACGCCAGCGTAAATGCAGCATCAATCTGTTGAAAGGGGATAAATATAAACTCAATCTATATCTACAAGGGAGGACGAGACAAGTCACCAAAATAGAGAAACTTTCTGTTTCAAATAGCTTCTGTAATCTTTATTATACAAACCATAAGTCCAAAACTGTCATCATTGAGTAAAGATGAGTCAAATTTACAAAATATTGACGACGACAACGACGACGACAACAACAACAACAACAATAACTACAACAACAAAAATGATATATATAAAATAATTTAATGTATTATAATTAATACAATACAATATTATAGTATAGTATAGCATAGTATAATACAATATCAATATGATACAATACAATATATTACAATACAATACAATACAATACAATACAATACAATACAATACAATACAATACAATACAATACAATACAATACAATACAATTTAATAAATAATTTTCACTTGGATTAAGTGTTTAAAGATGCTACTCTATTTACCTGGACTTGAGGAGTACGTATTATATTAGTTTCAATTAGTCTACCATGACTATGCTTACTTAGCACAGACTTAAGTCGCAAAGTTTCCCTCTATAGCTTTGCCTAGTTTGACCTTGTCTGTTTTACCTTATTTTCATTCAGAGCTATCCCTACAATTTTCTCATTCTCGTAAAAGAACATCTGCGAAGAATGCAATGTCTCTGCTCCAGGGATGTTGTTTTTCTTAAGACAGTGCATGTTACTTGGATGACTGCTGAAAAAACCTTTGAATTAAAAAAAAAGAAATATTCACTTTAGTTATAATTATTGACGTTATTGCAGGATAAATGTGAACCTGTCCACAATCCCATACAAATACATACATACATACATACAGGGCTTCAAAAGTTAAATGGTGTGTAATAGAGCTAGCTTATTGTTAGGAGAATAACTTTAAAACATTTTTTTAAATCTTAGTTTGTTTATTAGCTTTTTCTGAACAAATTAAACCCAGAAAAGTGGATAGCGCCATTACATAGACTGTCGGACTATTATTTATGATATTTATTCCAAATATCCCTCATTTCTATTGTCACATCTCCCCCATAATTGAACCTTTCCAGCCATTACCTCAAAGCACATACAAAGTCATCCCGTTTTTTAAAATGATGACTAGGACAGACAGGCAGACATACAGAGAGACAGACAGACAGACAGACAGACAGACAGACAGACAGACAGACAGAGGAATAGACAGTACAACCACAATACCTCACCCTCATGTAAGGCAAAAGGATGAAATATGACTAAACTGTTTGACTGTTGGCACTGAATACCAGTTTTTGAATCAATGTGGATTCATGCATAAGATACGATTGTCCCAGGATGTACATACCTATTCTCTTTCCACTTATATTGGTTGGGTCGAAATTTCCTGGATTTCCACTCTTAACAAAAAAGCCAGCGTCCCCCTTGTAGTCTTGGATGCTGTCTTTGCTAAAAGATGCAAATATTGCAGCGTCGCTTGAATACGATGCAGTGCATGCATCAAACTGTCTCTCCATTAATCCTAAAATAAAGAAAGAAGTTTTATCGTTATAGTTAATCTGTGAATTATTTCAGAGTTGATATACACAATCAATAGGTGTTTGATATCTTTCTGCTATACTACAGACTTCTTTGCATGTCACTGCTAGTTATTATAGTAAATTGCATTGAGTATTGTATTGCATTGTATTGTATTGTATTGTATTGCATTGCATTGAGTATTGTATTGTATCGTATTGTATTGTATTGTATTGTATTGTATTGTATTGTATTGTATTGTATTGTTTTGTATTGCACTGTTTTGTATTGTATAATATAGTATAGTATAGTATAGCAATACATTGTGTACTTACTATACTGTATTGCATTGTATATATTTTATTGCACTGTTTTGTATTGTATAATACAATACAATACAGTATGGTATAGTATAGCATTGTATTTTGTACTTACTGTACTGTATTGTATTGCATTGTATTGTATTGTATTGTATTGTATTGGATTGTATTGTATTGTATTGTATTGTATAGGTTTTATAGTAAGCAGTTATGCAGGTAGGTAGGTAGATATGTGTGAAATTGAACTTAAGGGTAAGAATATTTTGTCCTGTAACATACCTTTGCCAAGTCCATATCTTTCTTTGTTATTTTGGAAACAATATTCATACGATGCGTGGACAAACTGACACTTTTTTCCAGCTTCTTTACACACTACAAATATACACAAGGTCATAAACAAGTGCATAATGATATCAAATAAATTAAAAACAATTATTAAAGAAAATATATGTTTTACAGACGTGTGAAACAAGTGGGTTGGGAGATAGGTTTGATGTGTCGTTGGATTGCTAAATTTGTAATGAGCACTGAGATATAGGTAGTTGGATCTCTTTACGACATATTTGTTTCATTCTGAATAACCAACATATTAACACTGACCTTCGTTGTATACATCTACAGCAAGGCCTTGCATCTGATTATCATCATCACTGAAATAAATTAGATTAAATTATACATCTCTAATACATCTTTCATAATCAAAAGGCCCAGACCCGGTGTCATGGCATGAACAAAATGTGTATTATACATATAACATTTCAGAATACTAGAACAACTAATAATTTACCATTCGTATACGTTGTGCCATTTGTTATTTTCGACTTTTATTTGATTGTCCGATACATCGAAAACCAGCTGTAAAAGTATTGAAGAATGGACGAAAGCAATACATGTATACTTACATATATATGAGGGAACAATTGCAGTCAGTGTGATGTTGAAACGTATAAATTCTATCGTCTCGTTCCAGACCACGTGACACAGTCTCTCTTATTTCATTGGCAAAAACCTGAAACTTGATCAATGTATTGAATAGATCTTCAGGATGACATAATGATTTGATAACAGGCTCTGTTCTTTGTGTTTGCCGTGTTCTCCTTATTTTATCCTTATCTCCCCTACCCTACTAGAAATTCTTCCAATTCCTTTACAACCACGTGACTTTGATTCTACACTCAGGACACAGATCTGTACCACAGCATGATACAGGGTTTGCACAGAACATGTTGTAGGGCAAAACTCTTATTTGACATGTATGTGATAAAGCACCTACCTCCATACCATATCGCGACAGCTTTGCTCGGTTCATTTGCATAGGAAGTCTTTGAGACAGAAAGGCACCGAGCTCTGACCTAGATGAGATACCATCGTACCATGAACGACCCTCGAAATGTGTACGACCACCGTTCACTAACTGTCCGCCATAGTTGTCTAAATATTAAGTAATGTCGAATAATGAAATTCATGAGGTTAAATGTTAATATTAAGTAACAACTCAATATTTTTTAGTTACAGTGTTAAACATGTCTGGTATCTTGAACAATAGAAACGAGAGTCGCGTAATATAGCGAGTTGGTATTTTATTAGCAGTATTTGTCACATATTTTTACATTTTAAATTTTCGTATTAACCTTAACAACCTAACAGCTCAACATATAACATACATGATTGGTCAGGTTAATTTTGGGATTTACTTGCTGCTGTCAAAGTATACAATGTGGAGAGGAGAAACAGAGCACTGATGACGATGACAGCATTGACGAAGTAGCCAATGTGAGGCTGCAAGATCATGGCGCTGAACCGAACTAAACAATACATTGACTTTGTTAACGGAGTCGAGTTTGATAGAAAACTGGTAACACTAACTAACTGACTTACTGACTGATTGACTGTCTGACTGACAGACAGACAGACAGACAGACAGACAGACAGACAGACAGACAGACAGACCGACCGACCGACCAACCAACCAACCGACTGGCCAATTTTCACCACGAAACATCACAAAATTACTTTGATATAATGTATATATCTACCTACCACTGAGTAAAAAAGCAACTAGGAGAATAGAGATCGATGCAATGTTCATCTTGTTCCGTCTAAGAGAAGTACATATGTGAGACGAAATCAAAGTTCAGTTCTTTTAAAAGTTGGTTTTTGACCGCATGCGCTGTAGCTGACATTATATAGGTTATATAAGATGAATATCACAATTTCTGAATTGGTTCGAAGTAAAACATCGACTAGTCTCGCTGCTAGACCTAGGGTGTTCTCCCGAGACAATACAATATATAAGCGACCATAGGTCGCTTTCGAGGGCGATCACCCGAGTTAGGGCAAGGCCTCACTACGAACTTCGTTTGATTACATTTCACAGTCAATACAGACAATACATGCCAAAAAGTAATACCTTTCCTATGTCGAGTTTGTTTTTAAAGCACATAAATTTTGGTTTCGCACCAGATGACAATCATAATTATAAAAATCAATAAAATTATAATCGTTTAGGATCAGGATATCAGCTTGGAGGAGTTGAATTGTCTGGATATACATATACATACACATTGAATAATTCTAGTTGTAAAGTTTCGTTTAAATTGAATTTGTTTTAAATTAGACCAAATAATGAGAAAGTGTGTTTCCAATAACCCGACCGACCCTAGTTTAAGCTGCCAACCATGAACAATTTTAGCAATTGTGACAATTTAATTACCTCTCAGATATGTTTAAAATAGTTTACGGTTAGCAGTGAATATATAGGTGGCTTCAGGTAACCGGAACCAACCAATTACGAGTAATTGCTAAATGTTATCTCACTTTGAACACAGACAAAGAATGTTTCAATCTTCCTCCGAGTCATTTCATCCATCAGTGATGTTGATAATGTTCACAGTGAGAGAAAATATATCATTTTTATGCTTGCATGCAATCAGTGTAAGTATTTATTTTGTTCAATAAATCAGCAACAAAACACATCGCTCCACCAATATACAAAGTGAAACTTTATAGTTACTCTGATTTAGTAGCAACAATATTGATTTTACAACTGGTAGTTGCAAGGGAAAGATTTTGTAAAGTCAAATATCACCAACACATCATCAAATGTTTACATATTAACAACATTTATATAGCGCTATATATCCACCACAGTGCACATAAGTGCTTCGTAGAAGAAAAAATGAAATAAAACAAAAAAATAATGCACGCAGAAGAAAACAAAGCTGAAAAA
Organism: Glandiceps talaboti; assembly: GCF_964340395.1. NCBI lineage: Eukaryota > Metazoa > Hemichordata > Enteropneusta > Spengelidae > Glandiceps > Glandiceps talaboti. Next base: position 7,649,341 of record NC_135569.1, on the reverse strand, counting down.
GGTAAAAAAACAAAGATTGTGCACAAACATTCTCACAACAAATGTAAAAGGCTTAAAAGAGTAAATATTAATAAGAATGATTTAAAAATTGAAGGCTTTAGACTAAGATAGACATGTAAACCAAATCACAAAGCAAAGTGTTTATTGCAATGCTATCTGAATAGCCATTTTTCTGGGATTAATCTGTTAAATTTCGTCTCCTACTTTGTAGAATGGTAGAAGTATTTTAAATGTTTTTCTCGAGTTCTACGTGTGAATTATTCAGCAACACTTTTCACTTACAAGTTGCAAGCAACAGGTCCCTTCTTACCTGAAAGGAAAAGAATACAATAACTGTTAATTAAAAGGGAACACCACTTCAGGAAATATAGATATTTTCGTAAATGTGGGTTCTGGAGAACTATTTCATTATATAAACGTCATATAAATGTCACGTGATTGCCAAGAAACACCAAATTTAGACATTGTTCATCTTCATCATGCTAGTATTTATCCATTGTTGTCTAATGGGGCCAACAGACTTATGCATTAGATGGACAATAACTATTCTATCAAATTGATGTCAATCGTCCAACTATGCTAGTTGTGGTTTTAATAGAATGTTGCGCTATATTGTACAGTGAAATGGTCCTTTCTTACCCGTGTTCCGTCCACCTTGAGTGTAGTTTAATGTTTTGTTAAGTGAATTAAGCTTTATGTGTCTTTTGACTTTTTAAAATCATTAGTAGCATTGCTGATCTATTAGCTATTGACAGTAGTTTATTGTATTCTCTTCAAATTTATCGATTCAAACACCCATTTCATTGGAAATCAGTCATAGATTTTCCAAACATTTACATCAATATGCACATAGCTCACAATACTTACCATGGGTAGCTTCAGCTCTGTGACAAATAGCGGCGTATTTCCCATTTTCTTTGATTTTTCTGAATCCTTCATCAAACCACTCTAGTAACGGATTATCCTTGCGAGTAACCACTCGTACCCCTTTTGAACAATTTACAAGGTCGCCAATGGATTCAACACCATCGGGTGTACCACCAACCATCTCATTACGAGTAATCTCACTATTGTCTTTGTAAGGATACGCCAGCATAAATGCAGCATCAATCTGTTGAAAGGAGATAAATAGAAGCGCAATTAATGTCTACAAGGGAGGACAAGACAAGTCACAAAGATAGAGAAATTTTCTGTCGCAAATAGCTTTTGTAATCTTTATTATACAAACCCTAAGTCAAAAGATGCCATTCTTGAGAAAAGATGAGTCAAATGTACAAAATAACGACGAAAACAACATCAACAACAACAACAACAACAACAAACAACAACAACAACGATGATGATGATACATATAAAATAGTGTATATGATTAATACAATACAATATTATAGTATTATCATAGTATATTACAATATCAATATGATACAATATAATTGAATACAATACATTACAATACAATACAATACAATACAATAAATAAAATGTGATATAATAATAATGTTCACTTGATCAAGTGTTTAAAGATGCTACTCTATTTACCTGGACTTGAGGAGTACGTATTATATTAGTTTCAATTAGTCTACCATGACTATGCTTACTTAGCACAGACTTAAGTTGTCAAGTTGCCTAGTTAGACCTTGCCTTTTTTATACCTTATTTTCATTCAGGGCTATCGCTACAATTTTCTCATTCTCGTAAAAGAACATCTGCGAAGAATGCAATGTCTCTGCTCCTAGGATGTTGTTTTTCTTAAGACAGTGCCTGTTACTCGGATAACTGTTGATAAACCCTTTGAATTAAATAAAAGAAGTATTCACTTTAGTTATAACTGTTGGCTCTATTGCAGGATATGTGTGAACATGTCCACAATCCCATACAAATACACATACATACATACATACATACATACATACATACATACATACATACATACATACATATGTACATATACACACATTCATACATACACACACATACATACATACATACATACATACATACATACATACATACATACATACATACATACATACACACATACATGCATATATACATACAAACCAATACAATGCAATGTGACAAATATTACAATGAAAAGAAGAAAGCATACACATATAGATTTGAAAATATATTAATTTTTTATAAATTTAAATCCTATTCGTCCCTAAAATACTGAGTAACGTTTAGGAAATGAACACATCACGAATATTCTCTCTAATAGAGAAACAATAGCCTGTCTCTGAGGGCTTCAAAAGTTGAATAGTGTGTAGTAGAGCTAGCATATTTTTAGGAGAATAACTTACTTTAAAACATTTTTTTTTTAAATCGTAGTTTGTTTATTAGCTTTTCCTGAACAAATTAAACCCAGAAAAGTGGATAGCACAAGAACCATTACATAGACTGCCGGACTATTATTTATACCATTTATCCCATATATCCGTCATTACTCTTGTCACATCTTCACCATATTTGAATCTTTCCAGCCATTACCTCAAAGAACATATAAAGTCACCCTGTTTTTTAAAATGATGACGAGAACAGACAGGCAAACAGATAGCCAGGCAGACAGATAGATAGACAGAGAGACAGACAGAGAAATAGACATCATAACCACAATATCTCATCCTCATGTAAGGTAAAGGGATGAAATACGACTAAACTGTACAACTGTTGGCACTGAATACCAGTTTTTGAATCAATGTAGATTCATGCATAAAATACGATTGTCCCAGGATGCACATACCTATTCTCTTTCCACTTATATTGGTTGGGTCGAAATTTCCTGGATTTCCACTCTTAACAAAAAAGCCAGCGTCCCCCTTGTAGTCTTGTATGCTGTCTTTGCTAAAAGATACAACTAGTGCAGCCTCGCTTGAATACGTTGCAGTGCAAGCATCAAACTGCCTCGTTATTAATCCTAAAATAAAGAAAGAAGTTTTATCGTTATAGTTAATCTGTGAATTATTTCAGAGTTGATATACACAATCAATAGGTGTTTGATATCTTTCTGCCATACTATAGACTTCTTTGCCTGTCACTGCTAGTTATTATAGTGAATTGTATTGTATTGTATTGTATTGTATTGTATTGTATTGTATTGTATTGTATTGTATTGTATTGTATTGTATTGTATTGTATTTCACTGTTTTGTATTGTATAATATAGTATCGTATGGTATAGTATAGCATTGCATTTTGTACTTACTGTACTGAACTGTATTGTATGTATTGTATGTATTGTATTGTATTGTATTGTATTGTATTGTATTGTATTGTATTGTATTGTATTGTATTGTATTGTATTGTTTTGTATTGGTTGATATAGTAAGCAGTTATGTAGGTAGGTAGGTAGTTAGGTATGTGGGAAATATAACTTAAGGAAGTATATTTTTTGTCCTGTAACATACCTTTGCCAAGTCCATATCTTTCTTTGTTATTTTGGAAACAATAATCAAACGGTGCGTGGACAAACTGACACTTTTTTCCAGCTTCTTTACATACTGCAAATATACACAAGGTCATAAATAAGTGCATAATGATATCAAATAAATTAAAAATAATTATTTAAGAAAATATAGATTGAGCTGATGGTTTATTAAACCATGAGTTCGAAGATTAGATGTCAATAAGTTTTAGTAAATGTTTGGGTTTACTTTTGTTACATATACTTATATCTCTTGTGAAATCAAGCCATTACATATTTCTGGCGGATACCAGTCGTAGTGGAGGTGTGGTATCTGTTAAAATACCTGAAAACCTCAGATAGTCAAAGTGAGAGCCTGGCTCATGAAGACTTGTAAACTTTGTAATTCACACAGACAGTAAACGACAAAGTATGGCTGATACATACATACATACATACATACATACATACATACATACATACATACATTCATACATACATACATACATACATACATACATACATACATACATACATACATACATACATACATACATACATACATCCATACATACATACATACATACATACATACATACATACATACATACATACATACATACATACATACATCCATACATGCATACATACATACATACATACATACATGTGAAACAAGTGGGTGGGGAGATAAGTTTGATGATCCGTTGGATTGCTAAATTTGCATTGAACACTGAGATATGGGTAGTTGGATCTCTTTAAGACTGATTTGTTTCATTCTGAATAACTAACATATTAACACTGACCTTCGTTGTATACATCTATAGCAAGGCCTTGCATCTGATTATCATCATCACTGAAATAAATTATATTAAATTATACATCTCTAATACATCTTTCATAATCAAAAGGCCCAGACCTGCTGTCACGGCATGAACAAAATGTGTATTATACATATAACATTTCAGAATACTGGAACAACTAATAATTTAGCATTCGTATGCAATGTCTCATTTGTTATTTTCAACTTTTATTTGATTGTCCGATACATCGAAAACCAGCTGTAAAAGTATTGAAGAACGGACGAAACCAATACATGTATACTTACATATATACTAGGGAACAATTGCAGTCAGTGTGATGTTGAAACGTATAAATTCTATCGTCTCGTTCCAGACCACGTGACACAGTCTCTCTTATTTCATTGGCGAAAACCTGAAACTAGATCAATGTATTGAATAGATGTTCATGATGACATAATGATTTGGTAACAGGCTCTGTTCTTTGTTTTTGCCGCGTCCTCCTTATTTTATCCTTATCTCCCCTACCCTATTATAAATTCTTCCCATTCCTTTACAACCACGTGACTTTGATTCTACGCTCAGGACACAGATCTGTACCACAGCATGATACAGGGTCTGCACAGAACATGTTGCAGGGTAAAACTACAATTTTATATGTATGTGATAAAGCACCTACCTCCATACCATATCGCGACAGCTTTGCTCGGTTCATTTGCACAGGAAGTCTTTGAGACAGAAAGGCACTGAGCTCTGACCTCGATGAGATACTATCGTACGATGAACGACCCTTGAAATGTGTACGACCACCGTTCACTAACTGTCCGCCATAGTTGTCTAAATATTAAGTAATGTCGAATAATGAAATTCATGAGGTGAAATGTTAATATTAAGTAACAACTCAATATTTTTAGTTAAAGTGTTAAAAAAAGTCTGGTATCTTGAACAATAGAAACGAGAGTCACGTAATATAGCGAGTTTGTATTTCATTAGCAGTATTTGTCACATATTTTTACATTTCAAATTTTCGTAATAACCTTAACAACTTAACAGCTCAACATATAACATACGTGATTGGTCAGGTTAATTTTGGGATTGAATTGCTGCCAGTCAAAGTACACAATATGGAGAGGAGATGACAGCATCGACGAACTGGCCAACGTGAGGCTGCAAGATCATGGCGCTGAACCGAACTTAACAACGCAAGAATTGCCTTTGTTAACGGAGTCCAGGTTGATGTGTTGAAAACTGTTAACACTGACTGGCTGACTGGCTGACTGACCTAAAGACAGACAGACAGAGGCAGAGAGACAGACATAGAGACAGACAGACATACCAACCAACCAACCGACTGGCCAATTTTCACCACGAAACATGACAAAATTACTTTGATATAACGTAGATATATCTACCTACCACTGAGTGATAAAGCAACTAGGAGAATAGAGCTCCATGCAATTTTCATCTTGTTCCGTCTAGTAGAAGTACACATGTGAGACGAAATCAAAGTTCAATTTTTTTAAAAGTTGGTTTTTGACCGCATGCGCTGTAGCGGGTATATTATAGAACAAGACCAAGGTTTGATCAATAACACAATTTCTAAATTGGTTCCAAGTAAAACATCGACTAGTCTAGCTGCTGGACCTAGGATGTTCTCATAGGTCGCTTTCGAGGGCGAACACCCGAGTTAGGGCAAGGCCTCACTGCAAACTTAGTTCGCTTATAGTAGCGGAAGAAAGCCCGAACGTCGAGTAGCAAGACTAAACATCATCAAGAATATTCAGTGCATCAAGGTAGAATTCCATTGTCTAGGTATCTGCTATCTCTAAACACGAATTAATTAGGCTATCATGACCTAAGCTTGTAACTTACATTGCACTGATTTACTGGAGATTAACTTTATCAGTAGCCATTAAGCCATATTTGCCATATCTTTTGCAAACAAAGAAGTTGGATAAAGGCCCATTTGCATATTTGAGAGATTACCTAACGTCACTGCAGGTCATCCTGACACCCTGTGATTGATATGAGTGGTAATCATAGAATGATACAACTAGAAGGCAAATATGAGCAACCTCGAACTAGATATTTTAAATCTAAGTTGAACATCACATTCCTCTATATACGTCTTGTCCCTGTTTCACTTAGGACCACGTAGAATATATATCGGTGAAGTGGCGTTTTCATGATGCTTAATGTGAGCATGTCGTATCTTGCCACTCTGTCGAATGGGAAACTTCTAACATCCGAGATATTTGACAGGCAGCGGTTATATTTCACAGGCATTACATGTCAAAAAGTAACACTATTTGTATAACGAGTTTATTTTTAAAAGCACCTAAATTCTCGTTTTCGTACCAGATGACAATCATAATTATAAAAATCAATATAATCATCGTTTAGTGTCAGGATATCAGCGTGGAGGATTTTAATTGTCTGGGTATACATATACATTGAATAATTCTAGTCGTAAATTTTAGCTTAAATTGTTTTAGATTAGACCAAATAATGTGTGTTTCCGATAACTCGAACGCCCTAGTATAAGCTGACAATCATATTTATTTATTTTATTTTTTTTTTACAATTGTGACAATTTATTTATTTCTCAAATATGTAAAAAAAATAGTTTACGGTTGGCAGTGAAAATATGGGTGGGGTCAGGTAACCGGACCAAACAATTTTTAGGTGTAATTGATAAATGTTATCTAACTTTAAACACAGACAAAGAATGTTTCAATCTTCCTCCGAGTCATTTCATCCGTCAGTGATGTTGATAATGTTGACAGTGAGAGAAAATATATCATTTTTATGCTTGCATGCAATCAGTGTAAGTATTTATTTTGTTAAATAAATCAGCAACAAAACACATCGCTCCACCAATATACAAACTGAAACTTTATAGTTAGTCTGGTTTACTAGCAACAATATTGATTTTACAGCTGGTAGTTGCAAGGGAAAGATTTTGTAAAATCAAATATAATGAACAAATCAACAAATGTTTACATAATAACAACATTTATATAACGCTATATATCCACCACAGTGCACATAGGGGCTTCATAGAAGAAAAAAATGAAATAAAACAAAAAAATAATGCACGCAGAAGAAAACAAAGCTGAAAAAGGTAAAAAAAACAAACCCAAAGATTGTGCACAAATATTCTCACAACAAATGTAAAACGCTTAAAAGAGTAAATATTAATAAGAATGATTTAAAAATTGAAGGCTTTAGACTAAGATAGACATGTAAACCAAATCACAAAACAAAGTGTTTATTGTAATGCTATCTGAATAGCCATTTTTCTGGGATTAATCTGTTAAATTTCATCTACTCTATTTTCATCTAATTTCATCATTGAAGAAGTATTTTCAATGTTTTTCTCGAGTTCTACGTGTGAATTCTTCAGGAACACTTTTCACTTACAAGTTGCAAGCAACAGGTCCCTTCTTACCTGAAAGGAAAAGAATACAATAACTGTTAATTAAAAGGGAACACCACTTCAGGAAATACAGACATTTCCTAAAGTGTGGGTTCTGGAGAACTATTTCATTATTTAAACTTCATATAAATGTCACGTGATTGCCAAGAAACACCAAATTTAGACATTGTTCATCTTCATCGCATGCTAGTATTTATCCATTGTTGTCTAATGGGGCCAACAGACTTATGCATTAGACGGACAAAAAAAAAACAACTATCAAATTGATGTCAATCGTCAAACTATGCTAGTTGTGGTTTTAATAGAATGTTGCGCTATATTGTACAGTGAAATGGTCCTTTCTTACCCGTGTTCCGTCCACCTTGAGTGTAGTTTAATGTTTTGTTAAGTGAATTAAGCTTTATGTGTCTTTTGACTTTTTAAAACCATTAGTATCATTGCTTTTAGCGTTAAGGGATGGATTAGAAGTAACATTTCTGTCATAAATATATTATATTTATACCACACGAAAGCCAAGATGCACACATGATCTATTAGCTATTGACAGTAGTTTATTGTATTCTCTTCAAATTTATCGATTCAAACACCCATTTCATTGGAAATCAGTCATAGATTTTCCAAACATTTACATCAATATGCACATAGCTCACAATACTCACCATGGGTAGCTTCAGCTCTGTGACAAATAGCGGCGTATTTCCCATTTTCTTTGATTTTTCTGAATCCTTCATCAAACCACTCCAGTAACGGATTATCCTTGCGAGTAACCAGTCGTATCCCTTTTGAACAATTTACAAGGTTGCCAATGGATTCAACACCATCGGGTGTACCACCAATCATCTCATTACGGGTAATCTCACCATCGTGTTTGTAAGGATATGCCAGTATAAATGCAGCATCAATCTGTCGAAAGGAGAGAAATATAAGAGCAATCTATGTCTACAAGGGAGGACAAGACAAGTCACAAAGATAGAGAAATTTTCTGTTGCAAATAGCTTTTGTAATCTTTATTATACAAACCATAATTCAAAAGATGCCATTCTTGAGAAAAGATGAGTCAAATGTACAAAATACCGACAACAACAACAACAACAACAACAACAACAACAACAACAACAACGATGATATATATAAAATAATGTATATAATTAATATAATACAATATTATAGTATAGTATATCATAGTATAATACAATATCAATATGATACAATATAATTGAATACAATACAATACAATACAATACAATACAATACAATACAATACAATACAATACAATACAATACAATACAATACAATACAATACAATAATAATGTTCACTTTGATCAAGTGTTTAAAGATGCTACTCTATTTACCTGGACTTGAGGAGTAGGTATTATATTAGTTTCATTAGTCTACCATGACTATTCTTACTTAGCACAGCCTTAAGTTGCAAAGTTTTCCTCTATAGCTTTGCCTAGTTTGACCTTGTTTGCTTTACCTTATTTGCATTCAGGGCTATCACTGCATTTTTCACATTCTCGTAAAAGAACATCTGCGAAGAATGCAATGTCTCTGCTCCAAGGATGGTGTTTTCCTTAAGACAGTGCCTGTTACTTGCATAACTGCTAATAAACCCTTCGAATTAAATAAAAGAAATATTCACTTTAGTTATTATTATTTACTTTATTGCAGGATAAATTTGTTGTCCACAATTCCATACAAATACACACAAACACATACATACATACATACATACATACATACATACATACATACATACATACATACATACATACATACATACATACATACATACATACAAACAAATACAATACAATGTGACAAACATTACAATGAGAAAGAGGAAAGCATAAACAATAGATTTAAAAAAAAACACATTATTCTTTTATATTTAAATCACATTCCTGCTTGAAAAAACATTTAGGAAATTAATACATAGTAGTATAGAAAAGGGGGCTACGAGACCAGTGAAACGACATACCCCTTTTTAAAACCATTTTTAATGTTAACAAATGGTATAATCTATATTAAAATTTGAGTAAACACGGGTTATGAAATCAGTGAAATGACATACCCCTTATTTCCCCATTTTAACGATAAAAAATGGTCTAATCTATATTAAATTTGAGTAAATGAGACCAGTGTAACGGCCGACAGTACAATGATAGATGCACTGGAGGGTACAAAGGTGCTGACAATACAGCTGTGTATGACTCATTGTGTATTTCTCATTGTATATGACATCATAACCTAATCTTTAACCTAACGTTTAGATAACAATAGGCCCAGCATGCTGTTCGGTTGCTGTTTGGTGGAAAAAATAAAAACCGTAGGTAGAGTTTGAATATTAACATATATAAGTAAAGTAAAAAAAAATACAAATTACATGGCCTGCTCCAGAAACTGTCAGCTGATGACAGGTAAGGGTACTCATGTGAGTAACAACCTAAGCCAGGCTGCAGCGAGGAGTGGAATGTAAAATTACATTGCCTACTCCAGAAACTGTCAGCTGATGACGGGTAAGGGTACTCATGTGAGTAACAACCTAAGCCAGGCTGCATCGAGGAATGTAAAGTGGTTTATATCCCACAAAAAGCAGTGGCATAGAATTTTTCCTTTAGTGGAAGACTAACATCCATGAATTTTTCAATGGAATCCATATAGTCATAGGGGTATACGCCCTTCCGTGTTAGTAATTTTAAGCTTTCGGGGAATTCTTATTTTGTGTATTTGAAATCACTTTTGTTACCTACGAGTTTTTCTAATGAAGCATTTAAGAAATTTAAACTATCTATGAAGACTAAGTGAGTACCAACCATTATAGCCATGAACTTTTCCATAGAATGTGGGATAATATTAATTTTTTCCTCAAAATTTTCAAGAGTTTGAACAATGAAATGACTGTCATATTCTCTTAAATTGTGGAATATAACAGGTATTTTTTTCGTTACTTGAAATTCGATATTACATTTTACATGTGCTGAAACACGGTATTTACCAGTAATATGACAATGATCACGAACTGGAATGTCATTTTCTTTATATATTTTTTCACAAATATGACATTGCGTTGCTTTTTGGAAACATATTTCATCATTTTTACTCATACACAAAGGTTTGTTAAAATGTTGTTGTTTTATATTACTACAATAGTCAACTTCTGATAACATCATTTCCATAAATATCCTAGATGCATCTGGTCCTCTGTAAATGACATTTTCTTTACTGAATGTATCATCATAACAACAGACAAGTTTATAACCAAAACTACATACTTCATGCTTTTGGTAATGATGTGTGAATATTGTATTTTCATTAGGATGACAGGTATTTACATTTCAAGTTAAAGATTCGAAATCTGCATAAATAACAAATGGAGCATTTATTTGTTTTGGGTAATTTTTAAATGATAACCATTTATTTTCCTCAGTTGGCATTCGTATAGCTTGTGTTCAATTTGTTTCGAAACAAATAGGAATGTGTGTGATCTCTGCGGTTGAAAAGTGTTGTAACAAATATTTACAGAAATGCTTTCTTTCTTTATGATTTGTTATACCATGCATGAATCGATTAAAATATTTGATCCAAACGTAATGCCTTTTATCACCACAAGTTATTAATAGTAAGTTAAGGTGATCTTCACAAGTTTGTTTACTAACATAAATTGGATATGCTTTTTTATTTTTATAACCAAATACAGAAATAGATATATTATTTTGGTTTTCAATTTTTGGAATTTGTTTTATAGTAACTGGGAATGTTATTCCTTTATAATCTACGTTGTTAATATGTTGACTCTATCTAGATGGTCTATTTTTATGAATTCCAACTGGAAACTTATATGCTAAGATTCACCATCTAAAATATTTTTTGTCATTATTTTGTATATTAACGAGACCTTTCCTTGAATTTTGTAATTCTTTTGGGAATTTGATATATGAGTTACCACCGTGTAAAGGATCGTATCTTACAATATTTACATAAAAATTAAGAAGTGATTTTATTTGCCAACCTGATCCTTCACGTAACCATTTAGCGATATGTTCAATAATTCTTTCGAAACTTGCATTCACTTGTAATGGGCTACTATTAAAATAACCATCACTTGTTATCTCTTTACCACTTTTAACAAATTTTATCTTCAAGGTTAATATTGCTTTTATTCCACCTGTATTTTGTAAATTTTGTTCTAAGATTTTCTTTATTATCAATTTATTTTCAGTTAATTGTGTATGAGGTTCATTCTCAGTTATATCAATTTCAAATGATTTCACGTATCCTTTAAAAGCTCAGAAGTTTGTGATATCTAGGTGATATTATAACACCACCTACATGTCGGTAACATCTGTTAATAAGAGTTTGGTATGTATCATTACCTATTTTAATCATACGTTTGGTGATAGGATTCATGATATATTCTTCTGTTAATGGTGGGGGAAGATTATCAGGTACCGGCCAATCTAAAATATCATCTTCTTTTGGAGGCGTGGTATTAAGAATAGGTTGTAGATCACCATTCTGTTTAAGATTATTGTACACATGACCACCAACTTTTATCATTCGGTTAGTGAGTGGATTCCAAATCTTATCCATGTTATATAAATAAAATATATTTTTATCCATAATTATATAATATATTATTTGTTCAATTGGTAATTCACAACTTACAAATTTTATTTTTATGTCTATACAATGCAAAATAACTACCTAATTCTAAACTGCATTCACAGAAATATCTCTTAGGTTCTTAAACGCAAGGTGTTCCTCTGTTAAGATGTTTCCTTAAAATGGCACTCATATTTATATACAAACCCACATTTATCACATGTAAACTCGGTAAAAACATGATCACATGTTGGACATGCCCCAGGATATTCACATTTTTTATTCTCACAGAAGTGTTTTATATTTGTATGTTTGATAAAATTATGTCTATGTTTAAAACGTTTGTTGCATTTTTCACATTTAAATTCAGGTGCTGATCTATCACAAGTAGCGCAGTTTTCTCTAATGGTATATAGTATTATAAATATATATATATATATATATATATCATTTGTTTAAATGATCACCCCACAGGTCATAGAGGTGAAGAACTATGACATCATACACAGCTGAGCCGATTGTATATATTGACCTTTGTACTCACAGTTTGTCTATCATTGTACTGTCGGTCGTTACACTGGTCTCGTTTACTCGAATTTAATATAGATTAGACCATTTTTTTAAAATGTTAAAATTATTAAATAAGGGGTATATCGTTTCACTGGTCAAAGACCATATAAAGTCACCCTGGTTTTTTTTAAATGATGACGAGGACAGGCAGACAGACAGACAGATAGACAGGCAGACAGCTAGAGAGGCATAGAAATAGACAGGATAACCACAATACCTCACCCTCATGTACGACAAAATGATGAAATATGACTAAACTGCATGACTGTTGGCACTGACGATCACAGCTTTTGACTTAATGTTGATTCATGAATAAGATACGATTGTCCGAGGATGTACATACCTATTCTTATTCCGCTTATATTGGTTGGGTCGAAATTTCCTGGATTTCCACTCTTAACAAAAAAGCCAGAGGCCCCCTTGTAGTCTTGTATGCTGTCTTTGCTAAAAGATGCAAATATTGCAGCGTCGCTTGAATACGTTGCAGTGCATGCATCAAACTGCCTCGACATTAATCCTCAAATAAAGAAAGAAGTTTTATCGTTATAGTTAATCTGTGAATTATTTCAGAGTTGATATACACAATCAATAGGTGTTTGATATCTTTCTGCTGTACTACAGACTTCTTTGCATGTCACCACTAGTTATTATAATAAATTGCACTGCATTACATTGTATTGTATTGTATTGTATTGTATTGTATTACATTGCTTTGTATTACATTGCTTTGTATTGCTGTTTTGTATTGTACAATATAGTAAAGTATAGTATAGAAGAGCGTTGTGTACTTACTGTACTGTATTGCATTGTATTGTATTAATTGTATTGTTTTTTTACAGTAAGCAGTTAGGTAGATAGGTAGATATGTGGGAAATTGAACTTAAGGGTAGGAATATGTTTTGTCCTGTAACATACCTTTGCCAAGTCCATATCTTTCTTTGTTACTTTGGAAACAATAACGATACGGTGCTTGGACAAACTGACACTTTTTCCCCTCTTCTTTACATACTGTATATACACAAGGTCAAAAACAAGTGCATAATCATGTCAAATAAATTTAAAAACTATTATTTATCATTAAAGAAAATATGGATTGAGCTGATGATTTAATAAACCACGAGTTCGAAGATTAGAATGCCAATAAGTTTTAGTAAATGTTTTTGTTTACTGTTGTTACATATACTCATGTCTCTTGTGAAATAAAGCCATTGCATATTTCTGACGGACACAAGTCGTAGTCAAGGTGTGGTAGCTGATAAAATACCTAAATACGTCAGATAGATAACGTGAGAGCCTGACTCATGAAGATTTGTAAACTTACATACATACATACATACATACATACATACATACATAAATGCATACATACATACATACATACATACATACATACATACATACATACATACATACATACATACATACATACATACATACATACATACATACATACACACATCCATCCATCCATCCATACATCCATCCATCCATCCATCCATCCATACATACGTACATACATACATACATACATACATACATACATACATACATACATACATACATACATACATACATACATACACACACACAAAACTGGAAAATGTATATTACAGACGTGTGAAACAAGTGGGTGGGGGGATAGGTTTGATGTGTCGTTGGATTGCTAAATTTGCAATGAGCACTTAGATATAGGTGGATCTCTTTACGACTGATTTGTTTCATTCTGAATAACTAACATATTAATACTGACCTTCGTTGTATACATCTACAGCAAGGCCTTGCATCTGATTATCATCATCACTGAAACAAATTGGATTACATAATACATCTCTAATACATATTTCATAATCAAAAGGCCCAGACCGGGTGTCCAGCATGAACAAAATGTGTATTATACATATAAAATTTCAGAATACTAGAACATCTAATAATTTACCATTCATATGCAATGTGCCATTTGTTATTTTATTTATATGTTTTATTTGATTGTCCGATACATCGAAGTCTAGCTGTAAAAGTATTGAAGAATGGACGAAAGCAATACATGTATACTTACACATATATGAGGGAACAATTGCAGTCAGTATTATGTTGAAACGTATAAATTCTATCGTCTCGTTCCAGACCACGTGACACAGTCTCTCTTATTTCATTGGCGAAAATCTGAAACTTGATCAATGTAGTGAAAAGATCTTCAGGATGACATAATGATTTGATAAAAGGTTCTGTTCTTTGTTTTTACCGCGTCCTCCTTAATATATCGTCATCTCCCCTACCCTACTATCAATTCTCCCCATTCCTTTTCAACCACGTGACTTTGATTCTACGCTCGGGACACAGATCTGTACCACAGCATTATACAGAGTCTGCACAGAACATGTTGCAGGTTAAAACTCTTCTTTTATATCTGTGTGATAAAGCACCTACCTCCATACCATATCTCGACAGCATTGCTCGGTTCATTTGCATGGGAAGTCTTTGAGACAGAGAGGCACTGAGCTCTGACCTAGATGAGATACCATCGTACCATGAACGCCCCTCGAAATGTGTACGACCACCGTTCACTAACTGTCCGCCATAGTTGTCTAAATATTAAGTAATGTCGAATAATGATATTCATGAGGTGAAATGTTCATGGACCACCTATAGTAAGTGATAACTCAATATTTTTAGTTAAAGTGTTTAAAAAGTCTGGTATATTGAACAATAGAAACGAGTGTCGCATAATATAGTGAGTTGTATTTCATTAGCAGTAATTGTCACATATTTTTACATTGTAAAGATTCGTAATAACCTTAACAACTTAACAGCTCAACATATAACATACGTGATTGGTCAGTTAATTTTGGGATTGAATTGCTGCCGTCAAAGTATAAAATGTGGAGAGGAGAAACAGAGCACTGATGACGATGACAGCATCGCCGAAGTAGCCAACGTGAGGCTGCAAGATCATGGCGCAGAACTGAACTGAACAACGCATTGCCTTTGTTAACGGAGTCGCATTTGATGTGCTGAAAACTGTTAACACTGACCGACTGACTGACTGTCTGACTGACTGACTGACTGACTGACAGATAGACAGGGACAGAAAGACAGACATAGAGACAGACAGACAGACAGACAGACAGACAGACCGACCGACCGACCGACCGACCAACCAACCTACCGACTGACTGACTGACTGACTGACAGATAGTCAGAGACAGAAAGACAGACCGACCAACCAAGCAGCCAATCAACGGGCCAATTTTCACCATGAAACATGACAAAATTACTTTGATATAACGTATATATATATATATATATATATATATATATATATATATATATATATATATATATATATATATATATATATATATATATCTACCTACCACTGAGTAATAAAGCAACTAGGAGAATAGAGCTCCATGCAATTTTCATCTTGTACACATGTGAGACGAAATCAAAGTTCAATTTTGTTCAAGGTTGGTTTTTGACCGCATGCGCTGCAGCTGGCATGGTATAGGTCAAGGTTTGATCAATAACACAATTTCTGAATTGGTCCAAGTAAAACATCGACTAGTCTATCTGCTAGACCTCGGGTGTTCTCCCGAAACAATACGATAAGCGACCATGGGTCGCTTTCGCTCTCTAAACACGAATTACCCAGGCTATCATGACCTAAACTTGTAACATACGACTGCCTGGGCCTGGGACCCTATTTTGCATATGACTGACTGTATATTCGGAGATGGAGAACTTGTGATGACTCAATGGCAAAGTAATTAAATCACCAAAAATATAAACAGTCCCTATCTGGGGTGTTCACATGCAAAAGCCGCATATTTGAATAATCCTGAGTGACACACAATCTACACACCTGTTTGCAGTTGAATTTGTCTCATTTTGAAAGTTTTTTCAGTCTATGAAACAAACAGATTGGTTTTCAACTAATTTGTGTATCAAGTTACCATCCTACGACATTCACAAACAATTTGTACACGATACATGACCTGTGTATTTCTCGGAGCACAGAAAAAATGCTGAAAACAAGACCCAGAAGCTAGTGCTCTGTACATCAGTTTGACTTTCCCACATTTGCGTAGATTAGCCATAATCCTCTTTATATAGGACAGTTCTGTGTTTAACCAGTGATTGGAGATTAACTTGATCAGTTGCCATTAAGGAAGTGGCCATATCTTTTGCAAACGAAGAAGTTGGATAAACAGCCATTTGCATAGTTGAGAGATTAGCTAACGTCACTACAGGTCATCCTGACACCCTGTGATTGATATGAGTGGTAACCATAGAATGATACAAGGAGAAGACAAATATGAGCAACCTCGAACTAGATATTTTAAATCTAAGTTGAACATCACACTCCTCTATATACGTCTTGTCCCTGTTTCACTTAGGACCACGTAGCATAGATATCGCTGAAGTGGCGTTTTCATGATGCTTAATGTGTGCATGTCGTATCTTGCCACTCTGTCGAATGGGAAACTTCTAACATCCGAGATATTTGACAGGCAGCGTTTATATTTCACAGGCATTACATGCCAAAAAGAAACACTATTTGTATAACGAGTTTATTTTTAAAAGCACCTAAATTCTCGTTTTCGTACCAGATGAGAATCATAATTATAATATAAATATCATCATTTAGGGTCAGGATATCAGCGGGGGGGGGATTTTAATTGTCTGGATATACATATACATTGAATAATTCTAGTCGTAAATTTTAGTTTAAATTGTTTTAAATTAGACCAAATAATGTGTGTTTCCGATAACTCGAACGCCCTAGTTTAAGCTGCCAATCATTTTTTATTTTTTTTTAATTTTTTTTTTTACAATTGTGACAATTTATTTATTCTCAAATATGTAAAAACAATAGTTTACGGTTGGCAGTGAAAATATGGGTGGGGTCAGGTAACCGGACCAAACAATTTTTAGGTGTAATTGATAAATGTTATCTCACTTTGAACACAAACAAAGAATGTTTCAATCTTCCTCCGAGTCATTTCATCCATCAGTGATGTTGATCATATTCACAGTGAGAGAAAATATATCATTTTTATGCTTGCATGCAATCAGTGTAAGTATTTATTTTGTTCAATAAATCAGCAACAAAACACATCGCTCCACCAATATACAAACTGAAACTTTATAGTTAGTATGGTTTACTAGCAACAATATTGATTTTACAGCTGGTAGCTGCAAGGGAAAGATTTTGTAAAATCAAATATAATGAACAAATCAACAAATGTTTACATAATAACAACATTTATATAATGCTATATATCCACCACAGTGCACATAGGGGCTTCATAGAAGAACAAAATGAAATAAAACAAAAAAATAATGCACGCTAAGAAAACAAAGCTGAAAAAGGTAAAAAACAAAGATTGTGCACAAACATTCTCACAACAAATGTAAAACGCTTAAAAGAGTAAATATTAATAAGAATGATTTAAAAATTGAAGGCTTTAGACTAAGATAGACATGTAAACCAAATCACAAAGCAAAGTGTTTATTGCAATGCTATCTGAATAGCCATTTTTCTGGGATTAATCTGTTAAATTTCGTCTCCTACTTTGTAGAATGGTAGAAGTATTTTAAATGTTTTTCTCGAGTTCTACGTGTGAATTCTTCAGCAACACTTTTCACTTACAAGTTGCAAGCAACAGGTCCCTTCTTTCCTGAAAGGAAAAGAATACAATAACTGTTAATTAAAAGGGAACACCACTTCAGGAAATATAGATATTTTCGTAAATGTGGGTTCTGGAGAACTATTTCATTATATAAACGTCATATAAATGTCACGTGATTGCCAAGAAACACCAACTTTAGACATTGTTCATCTTCATCATGCTAGTATTTATCCATTGTTGTCTAATGGGGCCAACAGACTTATGCATTAGATGGACAATAACTATTCTATCAAATTGATGTCAATCGTCCGACTATGCTAGTTGCGGTTTTAGTAGAATGTTGCGCTATATTGTACAGTGAAATGGTCCTTTCTTACCCGTGTTCCGTCCACCTTGAGTGTAGTTTAATGTTTTGTTAAGTGAATTAAGCTTTATGTGTCTTTTGACTTTTTAAAATCATTAGTAGCATTGCTGATCTATTAGCTATTGACAGTAGTTTATTGTATTCTCTTCAAATTTATCGATTCAAACACCCATTTCATTGGAAATCAGTCATAGATTTTCCAAACATTTACATCAATGTGCACATAGCTCACAATACTCACCATGGGTAGCTTCAGCTCTGTGACAAATAGCGGCGTATTTCCCATTTTCTTTGATTTTTCTGAATCCTTCATCAAACCACTCTAGTAACGGATTATCCTTGCGAGTAACCACTCGTACCCCTTTTGAACAATTTACAAGGTCGCCAATGGATTCAACACCATCAGGTGTACCACCAATCATCTCATTATGAGTAATCTCATCATCGTGTTTGTAAGGATACGCATGCGAAAATGCAGCATCAATCTGTTGAAAGGGGATAAATATAAACTCAATCTATGTCTACAAGGGAGGACGAGGCAAGTCAGAGAAATAGAAAAGTTTTCTGTTTCAAATAGCTTTTCTAATCTTTTTTATACAATCCATAAGTCCAAAGATGCCATTCTTGAGAAAAGATGAGTCAAATTTACAACATTCCAACGACGACGACGACAACAACAACAACAACAACAACAACAACAACAACAACAACAAACAACAACAACAACGATGATGATGATACATATAAAATAGTGTATATGATTAATACAAGACAATATTATAGTATTATCATAGTATATTACAATATCAATATAATACAATATAATTGAATACAATACATTACAATACAATACAATACAATAAATATAATGTGATATAATAATAATGTTCACTTGATCAAGTGTTTAAAGATGCTACTCTATTTACCTGGACTTGAGGAGTACGTATTATATTAGTTTCAATTAGTCTACCATGACTATGCTTACTTAGCACAGACTTAAGTTGTCAAGTTGCCTAGTTAGACCTTGCCTTTTTTATACCTTATTTTCATTCAGGGCTATCGCTACAATTTTCTCATTCTCGTAAAAGAACATCTGCGAAGAATGCAATGTCTCTGCTCCTAGGATGTTGTTTTTCTTAAGACAGTGCCTGTTACTCGGATAACTGTTGATAAACCCTTTGAATTAAATAAAAGAAGTATTCACTTTAGTTATAACTATTGGCTCTATTGCAGGATATGTGTGAACATGTCCACAATCCCATACAAATACACATACATACATACATACATACATACATACATACATACATACATACATACATACATACATACATACATACATACATACATACATACATACATATGTACATATACACACATTCATACATACACACACATACATACATACATACATACATACATACATACATATATACATACATACACACACATACATGCATATATACATACAAACCAATACAATGCAATGTGACAAATATTACAATGAAAAGAAGAAAGCATACACATATAGATTTGAAAATATATTAATTTTTTATAAATTTAAATCCTATTCGTCCTTGAAAATACTGAGTAACGTTTAGGAAATTAACACATCACGAATATTCTCTCTAATAGAGAAACAATAGCCTGTCTCTGAGGGCTTCAAAAGTTGAATAGTGTGTAGTAGAGCTAGCATATTTTTAGGAGAAAAACTTACTTTAAAACATTTTTTTTTTAAATCGTAGTTTGTTTATTAGCTTTTCCTGAACAAATTAAACCCAGAAAAGTGGATAGCACAAGAACCATTACATAGACTGCCGGACTATTATTTATACCATTTATCCCAAATATCCGTCATTACTCTTGTCACATCTTCACCATACTTGAACCTTTCCAGCCATTACCTCAAAGAACATATAAAGTGACCCTGTTTTTTAAAAATGATGATGAGGACAGACAGACAGGCAGACCGACAGACAGATAGACAGGTGGACAGATAGAGAGGCATAGAAATAGACAGGATGACCACAATACCTCACCCTCATGTACGACAAAATGAAGAAATATGACTAAACTGCATGACTGTTGGCACTAACGATCACAGCTTTTGACTTAATGTTGATTCATGCATAAGATACGATTGACTATTATTTATGCCATTTATCCCAAATATCCGTCATTACTCTTGTCACATCTTCACCATATTTGAATCTTTCCAGCCATTACCTCAAAGAACATATAAAGTCACCCTGTTTTTTAAAATGATGACGAGAACAGACAGGCAAACAGATAGCCAGGCAGACAGATAGATAGACAGAGAGACAGACAGAGAAATAGACATCATAACCACAATATCTCATCCTCATGTAAGGTAAAGGGATGAAATACGACTAAACTGTACAACTGTTGGCACTGAATACCAGTTTTTGAATCAATGTAGATTCATGCATAAAATACGATTGTCCCAGGATGCACATACCTATTCTCTTTCCACTTATATTGGTTGGGTCGAAATTTCCTGGATTTCCACTCTTAACAAAAAAGCCAGCGTCCCCCTTATAGTCTTGTATGATGTCTTTGCTAAAAGATACAACTAGTGCAGCCTCGCTTGAATACGTTGCAGTGCAAGCATCAAACTGCCTCGTTATTAATCCTAAAATAAAGAAAGAAGTTTTATCGTTATAGTTAATCTGTGAATTATTTCAGAGTTGATATACACAATCAATAGGTGTTTGATATATTTCTGCCATACTATAGACTTCTTTGCCTGTCACTGCTAGTTATTATAGTGAATTGTATTGTATTGTATTGTATTGTATTGTATTGTATTGTATTGTATTTCACTGTTTTGTATTGTATAATATAGTATCGTATGGTATAGTATAGCATTGCATTTTGTACTTACTGTACTGAACTGTATTGTATGTATTGTATTGTATTGTATTGTATTGTATTGTATTGTATTGTATTGTATTGTATTGTATTGTATTGTATTGTTTTGTATTGTATTGTATTGTATTGTTTTGTATTGGTTGATATAGTAAGCAGTTATGTAGGTAGGTAGGTAGTTAGGTATGTGGGAAATATAACTTAAGGGAAGTATATTTTTTCGTCCTGTAACATACCTTTGCCAAGTCCATATCTTTCCTTGTTATTTTGGAAACAATAATCATACGATGCGTGGACAAACTGACACTTTTTTCCAGCTTCTTTACATACTGTAAATATACATAAGGTCATAAACAAGTGCATAATGATATCAAATAAATTAAAAATAATTATTTAAGAAAATATGGATTGAGCTGATGGTTTATTAAACCATGAGTTCGAAGATTAGATGTCAATAAGTTTTAGTAAATGTTTGTGTTTACTTTTGTTACATATACTTATATCTCTTGTGAAATCAAGCCATTACATATTTCTGGCGGATACCAGTCGTAGTGGAGGTGTGGTATCTGTTAAAATACCTGAAAACCTCAGATAGTCAAAGTGAGAGCCTTGCTCATGAAGACTTGTAAACTTTGTAATTCACACAGACAGTAAACGACAAAGTATGGCTGATACATACATACATACATACATACATACATTCATACATACATACATACATACATACATACATACATACATACATACATACATACATACATACATACGTGTGAACAAGTGGGTGGGGAGATAAGTTTGATGATCCGTTGGATTGCTAAATTTGCATTGAACACTGAGATATGGGTAGTTGGATCTCTTTAAGACTGATTTGTTTCATTCTGAATAACTAACGTATTAATACTTACCTTCGTTGTATACATCTATAGCAAGGCCTTGCATCTGATTATCATCATCACTGAAATAAATTAGATTAGATTATACATCTCTAATACATCTTTTATAATCAGAAGGGCCAGACTCGGTGTCATGGCATGAACAAAATGTGTATTATACATATAAAATGTCAGAATACTAGAACAACTAATAATTTACCATTCGTATGCAATGTGCCATTTGTTATTTTCAACTTTTATTTGATTGTCCGATACATCGAAGACTAGCTGTAAAAGTATTGAAGAACGGACGAAACCAATACATGTATACTTACATATATATGAGGGAACAATTGCAGTCAGTGTGATGTTGAAACGTATAAATTCTATCGTCTCGTTCCAGACCACGTGACACAGTCTCTCTTATTTCATTTGCGAAAACCTGAAACTGGATCAATGTATTGAATAAATGTTCAGGATGACATAATGATTTGATAACAGGTTCTGTTCTTTGTTTTTGCCGCGTCCTTCTTATTTGATCCTTATCTCCCCTACCCGGCTATTATAAATTCGCCCCATTCCTTTACAACCACGTGACTTTGATTCTACGCTCAGGACACAGATCTGTACCACAGCATGATACAGGGTCTGCACAGAACATGTTGCAGGGCAAAACTCTTATTTGACATGTATGTGATAAAGCACCTACCTCCATACCATATCGCGACAGCTTTGCTCGGTTCATTTGAATACGAAGTCTTTGAGACAGAAAGGCAGTGAGCTCTGATCTAGATGAGATACCATCGTACCATGAACGACCCTCGTAATGTGTACGACCACCGTTCACTAACTGTCCGCCATAGTTGTCTAAATATTAAGTAATGTCGAATAATGAAATTCATGAGGTGAAATGTTAATATTAAGTAACAACTCAATATTTTTAGTTAAAGTGTTAACAAAGTCTGGTATCTTGAACAATAGAAACGAGAGTCGCGTAATATAGCGAGTTGATATTTCATTAGCAGTATTTGTCACATATTTTTACATTTCAAATTTTCGTAATAACCTTAACAACTTAACAGCTCAACATATAACATACATGATTGGTCAGGTTAATTTTGGGATTGAACTGCTGCCATCAAAGTACACAATATGGAGAGGAGATGAGAGCATCGACGAAGTAGCCAACGTGAGGCTGTAAGATCATGGCGCTGAACCGAACTTAACAACGCAAGAATTGCCTTTGTTAACGGAGTCGAGTTTGATGTGTTGAAAACTGTTAACACTGACTGGCTGACTGTCTGACTGACCTAAAGACAGACAGACAGAGACAGACAGATACAGAGAGACAGAGAGACATACATAGAGACAGACAGACTGACAGACCAACCAACCAACCGACTGGCCAATTTTCACCACGAAGCATCACAAAATTACGTATGTATCTACCTACCACTGAATATTAAAGCAACTAGGAGAATAGAGCTCCATGTAATTTTCATCTTGTTCCGTCTAGTAGAATGACACGTGAGACGAAATCAAAGTTCAGTTTTGTTAAAAGTTGGTTTTTGACCGCATGCGCTGTAGCTGGCATGGTATAGGACAAGGTTTGATCAATAACACAATTTCGGAATTGTTCCAAGTAAAACATCGACAAGTCTAGCTGTAGTAGACCTCGGGTGTTCTCCCGAAACAATACGATAAGCGACCATGGGTCGCTTTCGAGGGCGAACCCCCGAGTTAGGGCAAGGCCTCACTGCGAAATTCCATTGTCTTGGTATCTGCTATCTCTAAACACGAATTAATCAGGCTATCATGACCTAAGCTCGTAACTTACATTGTACCTTATTAGTATAGGCTTAACCAGAGAGATTATCAGTAGCCAATAAGGAAGTGGCCATATCTTTCGCAAACAAAGAAGTTGGATAAACGGCCATTTGCATAGTTGAGAGATTACCTAACGTCACTGCAGGTCATCCTAACACCCTGTGATTGATATGAGTGGTAATCATAGCATGAGACAAGTAGAAGGCAAATGTGAGCAACCTCGAACTAGATATTTTGATTATAAGTTGAACATAAAATGTTTTATCACTTGCCTCAATACACATATCTTGCCCCTGTTTCACTAAGGACCACGTAGCATAGATATCGGTGAAGTGACGTTTTCATGATGATGCTTAATGTGTGCATGTCGTATCTTGCCACTCTGTCGGATGAGAACCTTCTAACATAAAGTTTGCTTTTCGTAGAAGGTGACAATCATAATTCTAAAATTCGATATAATTATCAAACGTTTAGTGTCCGATAACCCGACCGATCCATGTTTATGTAGATTTTCTTGCCAAAGTATATTTTGTTACTTTTTTAAACGACTTCACAATTTTTGTGATTTTACTTTATTTTTTATCTTGAATATGTAAAATAAGTTAAAGGTCAGCAGTGAAAAAACTAGGTGGGGGTCGGGTAACCGGAACGAAACAATGTTAGGCCTAATGGCGCACACTATGCGCACATCAATTGCTAAATGTTATCTCACTTTGAACACAAACAAATAGCGTTTGAATTTCCACCCGAGTCATTGCATCCATCAATGATGTTGATCATATTCACAATGAGACAAAATATATCATTTTTATGCTTGCATGCAATCAGTGTCAGTATTTATTTTGTTCAATAAATCAGCTACAAAACACATCGCCCCACCAATATACAAACTGAAACCTTATAGTCCATCTGGCTTAGTAGCAACAGTATTGATTTTACAGCTGGTAGTTCCAAGGGAAAGAGTTTGTGAATTCAAATATAACCAACAAATCAGATGTTTACAGAACAAAAAAAAAACATTTATATAGCGCCATATATCCACCACAGTGCACAGAAGAAAAAACGAAATAAAACAAAAAAGTACTGCACGAAGAAGAATAAAAAACTTTATTATAATGCTATCTGAATAACCTATAAAAAGAAAAAAAAACTAAACATTTTTCAGGAATTAATCTGTTGATTGTCGTCCACTGTTCAGTAGTCTTGTATTGTCAGCATTTTTTTCCACGAGTTCTACGTGTGAGTTCTTCAGCGACACTTTTCACTTACAAGTTGCAAGCGATGGGTCCCTTCTTACCTGAAAGGAACAGAATACACAACAAGTGTTGATTAAAAGGGAAGACTACTTCAAGAAATAAATACATTTTCCTAAACTGTAGGGTACTGCAGAACTATTTCATTATTTAAACATCGTATACACAGGGAAAACGTTTCAGTCATGCGTGCATTCCTGCCACAGTCCTGCAGCAGGATGCTGCTGGACTGTTGCAGCCAAAAAGAGTCAATCCTGCATGTCTCAGAGTTGTGACTCATGACAACTAACCCTCAGTGGAAAGATTCGTCTATTTTGCGTATCGAGCATAGTAGTACAATACTCACCATGGGTAGCTTCAGCTCTGTGACAAATAGCTGCATATTTTCCACTCTGTTTGATTTTTCTGAATCCTTCATCAAACCACTCCAGTAATGGATTATCCTTGCGAGTACCCACATACAATCCTTCTGAACAAGTCAACATGCTACCAATTCCCATGATACCATCGGGTGTACCACCAAACATCTCACTCGATGTTTCATTACCAGAATCGGACGGAAGAATCCACGAATGCGCAAATCCAGCATCAATCTGAAAAGAAAGGTCAGCTTACTAGTAATACGCCCTCAATACAATATAAATAACAGAAATGCCAACATTTTATTTATTGAATTTTATACAGAGGTTCTGTATGATTAACAATCTACTTAAACACTAAGTTTAGCTCAGAAAAAATGGACCGGCGATTTATTTTAGTGTCGGAGCATCACACTGATAGTATATTTTTTCAAATTACTATTACATATTGCAAGTCTGTATGTATGTATGTATGTATGTATGTATGTATGTATGTATGTATATATGTATGTATGTATGTATGTATGTATGTATGTATGTATGTATGCATGCATGCATGCATGCATGCATGTATGCATGTATGCATGTATGTATGTATGCATGTATGCATGTATGCATGCATGTATGTATGTATGTATGTATGTATGTATGTATGTATGTATGTATGTATGTATGTATGTATGCATGCATGTATGTATCTGAACTTGTTAGATGAATCATGTCATTTTTTTCCCACTTTCACAGACGTGTGCTTTGCGCTCATGTCTATATTTTGAGCTTTAATGTCTTGCCATATTTTAATTGACCATGAAATGCATTAACATCTCAAGAAGGTCAGCCTATTACTATACAAGGTCGAATTGTAACACCACACAGCAAATGCCCTGCATGGTGATGATGTCATTCTTTAATATTGAGATCCTTCTGGGAGGTTACACGAAACACATACACATAAATGTCATATTACAAAACAAACTGTAGATACCAATACCATGCGTAATATGGTATTCGTTTATTTGATTTTTAAGACGCAAATTTTTATACGATATTCATTGCTATTGCTATTCATACAAGTCAGTGTATTTTTATCATGTGGTTGGTGTCAGCTTTTCTCATCGCCAGTTTCCCCGTCAATATTTTCTTTAGCTGCAGTCAAAGTATTGATTTGAAAAGAACCATAAACTATTATTAAACGTTCAGTTTTTCAAACTTCAGTCATTCCTAAATATGTTTTCCCATTTCTCAATCAAAACATATTAAGGTCTTATTTTCCTTATTTTACTCTCAGACTCGATGTGAACGAAAACTTTAGCTTATTTCTTCACAAATAATGGCCATTATTTTGGCCAAAGTCGAATTTCAATGTTTCAACAAAATATAGATGAATATAAAGATTAAGTAATATTCGGCCAAATAAAAAAAACTTGCGTATTCAAGAGAAATAATAATAAAATCGCGAAAATCGTGTGAAGTCTCACAAGAAATAGTGGGTGCAGAACTGACATCAACTTAAAAAGACAATATAAAACTATTCTTCCAAATTGAATCTGTAATGGTTATACATCTGGTAGGAAGAAATAAACAACACAGAGACCATTTGGAAAACAATGGAAAACCTTTACTAGACACTCACTAATGAAAAAATATATTTAAAAAAAATCTACCTACCCCACCTATTTTAAAATTGAATGTAATCGGAACCACATAATTGTTTTACGCCTTAGAACATATCCATTCTGTGTTTAAGACTTGTTTTGCTTTGAAATGTGAAAAAAAAAACGTTTTCCGAAAGCCATCAGAATTTCCGAAATTCAACTGGAAGGCCATCTCCAGTCATAAAGTAATTAAAATGAATCTTGAGGTTTGCTTTGAACACATTAATGGAACACAATGAATGGAAATACAATAAAACATCGTAAACTATTCGGCAGAATATCCACTTAATAACCGGTTTATCCGTATAATAATAACGTAATATGATGGCATTACCAACACGAAACCGTCACTTTAAACTCCTTCACTTGGTAAATATAGTAACGAACAAAATGACATAATGAAGATCAAAATAAAGTTTGTGGAATTAACGCTGGTGTAGATCTCAGACCACTAAGAGTGTAGATCAAGCATCACTGAACGACATCTCTGGATTATCTGTCCCTATAGTGATGGCCGAGGGTTCCATTGAGTCATGATCAGCAAACACCGTTACTATGGCAGCATTGTTAATGTCGTCCCAAATGTCCTGAAAACAATGACAACACAACAGTTTGTAGATTAATTAAATATCACATGTTTGGTATACCATTTGTCTACTTTAATATTGATCGTACATCATAGGACTCCAAACAGCAAAGCAGAACAATGCAGAATGGTGTGATAGATAAACTAGACAAAGGGTGAAACTGCTTAGAGGTGTTTATTTCCTAGTAAAGAAAACTGAGGAATGCACCCAATCGAAATATACTGATATTCTATTACCTTCATGAACATAAAATGTACACTGTTATCAATATATCAAAGAAATACATAAATAGGTTTTAAATGTAATCTCATATAATCTGTTTATACTATTACTGTAAAACTCGGTGTCAAAAAGTGGTGACGCGTTTAGTGAAAGTGTGTTAACCTTGACATTGACTTAGGAT
The DNA here is from genome assembly GCF_964340395.1 of Glandiceps talaboti. NCBI lineage: Eukaryota > Metazoa > Hemichordata > Enteropneusta > Spengelidae > Glandiceps > Glandiceps talaboti. The sequence goes on along the minus strand of NC_135569.1, from coordinate 7,620,681 downwards.
TGACCCAAAAACAAAGCATTATCCGTTGTATGTAAATCAGTGACGATTTAATTTGTATGTAAATTTATTGGTAGTGAGTTATCACGTTATAGTTCTATCAGGTGGCTAAGTTGATTACGTTAAATGCAAATTAACAGAGAATTAACATGTTCGATTGACGCCTGGCTGGATTTTGAGGTTAACATGCATGCCCAGTATGCTGTTTCAAAGTAGACAAGACCCAGCACAATTACAGCGCAGTGATGTGGATGTTTTAGCCAATGGATCGCAACATATTTTTATCCTGAACTCCCACTATATGTGTAATTGTACCTCAGTCTGAAGTTTCATTCGTTTCTTCCAGACACATTGACTCTGAGTTTCTGCCAATCAGATTCATATTCACTGTCAGTGCGTGTAGACATTATCTGAAGCCAGCCACAGTGAACTGTAACAGGTGTTTTGTAGAGTGACACAAGTGTGGATACTCTAAGAACAGACATTTCATCCAGACTGGAATTGAAGTGTAAAGTTGTCAATGTTTTTCCTCTACCTGCATAAAAGGAATCTTTGCACAGAGTGCATGTATGGTAAATGTCAGCATCGTTTGGGGTCTATAGTACGTTCATCATGGTCATCTTTAAAAATGCTCACAGACTTACCAACGGTTTTGAACTCGTAGAGTGATCTCTGTGTGCACTCTTGGACAATATCAACTTTGAACTTTGACTGAAATACTCGGAGTTGGCACTGTATTGATTGTTAAATGAACATTTTTGTTGCAATATTCCTAACCCTGGATTAAAGGAATCTTTGCATAGAGTGCATGTATGGTTAATGTCAGCATGGTTTGAGGTCTAAAGTACTTTCATCGTGATCATCTTTAAAATATGTTTATAGACTTGCCTACGGTTTTGAACTAGTACTAGTAGTAGAGTGAACTGTGTGCACTCTTGGACAATATCAACTTTGAACTTTGACTGAAAACACTCGGACTTGGAACTATATTGATTGCTAAATGTACATTCTTGTTGCAGTATTCAGTTGCTCATCATCAGAGAAGAGTTCAGCAACCGTAAGTCAAATAAGTTAATATGTATCAAATTATATTGTCTAGTACTAGTGCTTTGCATTATCTATGTGTGTGTGAAGTTGATACTTTGACTTGAATGCTCGGAGTTAGACTGCAATATGTCGATGTTATAGATTGTCAATACATTTGTGTGTGTGCATGTGTGTGTGTGTGTGTGTGTGTGTGTGAAATTGTCAAATGGTTTCATCTGACATTTATTCCTAATATTATTTGGGGTATAGCTTTAGAAGTACAATATGTTCAATATTTAAACTGTGTACACCTCCATGAGTTTGAAGTACAGTATTAGAAATTGAGGGTGGGCAAGGGTGTCCCCATTACGATTTACAGAAACAAAATAAGTGCTGAATTACAAATTACTCAGATAAAATGTCAATTTTTACATTTACGATGAAAAAACACAAATTTCGAATTACGAAGAAATTAAACTGGAGTTTACGTTTTACATTATAACGGGAAAATTGCTGGAAAGACATTCTAAATTAGAATAACATATGGATGGTGAAATGAGCAGTCAGTGTCTTCTTACATTTTTGACAAACTGTGTTGAATGATTGGCTGTTGAATATGTTTTTAGAGATATAGGCAATTCTAAAACAGGAGGTAAAACAATACAATTAGGTGGGAACTACAGCAACGGGGAAGCGGAGAGATCGAGTAGGGGTCTCCCCGCCAGCCATTGAAACGTTTTGAAATTTTGAGACCAAACATATGTGCTCTGGTGCTATATTGAGGTATCATCAGATTAAAAATACGCATTTCTGATCAAAATAGACATATTGCTTTATCAATGAAATTATAGAGAAATTTGTGAATGAATAACATTATAGTACATGTACAATGTCGTTAATAAATACACGTACAATTACAGAAATTTAAATAGCGAATTACAGTCTAAGACTTTTTAAGCAACTACAGCATTGTTTATCATACATCCATCCATCCTACTTCAAGGTATTAAACTTAGCGAATCATACAACATTTGAATGTTTCCGGTGAGCTGATGAATTATGAATGATGAAGCCCAACAATTAAACGAGTGATCTTTCGTGTACTTTTACTATTAATACCGCTAAAGTCCCCAGTTCAAGAGGAACATTCATTTTTTTCCTTTCCATTGACAAACTTTGATCTTCGTGGGCTTGGAACCAACATCCCCCCCCCCCCAAGAAAAGAAGAGAAAGACATTGTATTCTGATATGACTGTTATTTTTGCAATGTCTTGTATACGAACATGTGATGGATCGCGTTTAGTGTTGCTTGTATTAAACCTTGTAACATCATACAATTACATTACACTTGTATGTAGTTTCCTTTTACGTGTACGAAAAAGTGGTACTTTTACTGATTACAGTCAAAATAAATAGCTGATTACGAAGTACGCCTACCAGTGAATTACAATTTAAGGACTTTATTGCAATGTTTTACAAATAACGAAAAATAAAATTTCCCGATTACAAAGTACGAAAATACCGCTTGCCCACCCTCTAAATTGTCAGGTCAGGTCAGGTCAGGTCAGGTCAGGTCAAAAGTCAAGTCGACAATCAAGTAATGATAAGTCATGTAAATGTAGGGCAAGCTCAAGCAAAGTCAAGTAAAGGAAGGTCAAGGTCAGGTAAGTAAGGTCACTTAAAGGTAAGTTAATTCAAGTCAAGAGTCAAGTTGAGTCGAGTCGAATCAATAGTTAAGTCATGAGTCAAATGAGTTAATTCAGCATGTATTGATTATTACTGACTATGTTGTACTTATTTCCAACTACATGTATACTAAATTGTCATATCAAGTCAATTCAGGTCAAGTGATTGGAAAGACGAAAGTAAAAAATCGAATCCGCATGGATTCCAGGCTAGAGCAATCACGTTCTCTAAGTGGTTATTTCTCAAAAAACTATAATAATCTTCATTTTGAGGTTGGGAATTTTAGTCGGCGTGTCAAACAGTACTTGCTTATAATATCAAGCATTTTCGACATGTAGAACGAGTTGGTGCTAAAATATTGAAATGTCATCTGCTAAAGCTGTCGAACCAAGAAATAGCGAACCAATGTAACACACGATAATACTGTCATGTGACTCCTGGTTCAACGAAGAAGTTGTTTGCATAAAATAGGAAAAGGGTTAGAAAAATGCTTCCCTGTCGTACACCCTGCAATATAGGATAGTCATACGTGTCTATGGCAATTTGACATTTTTTGTTCATAGAACATACTTTGTAAGATCCTCCAAAGTTTTGAATTTACACCCATGGTGTACAATTTGTGAAATAGACTATTCCACCATAAAGAATCAAAAGCTTTGTGAATGTCTAGGCTACTCGTACACACTTTGCTACGCCATTCAACGTGATGAGGTATCATCTCTAGAATACAGAACGCTGTAGTAGTATTACTCAGACCAGGTTGATGACTGCCTTGTGGGGGTGATATTTTCTTTTCTGGGAGCTATGGTTTTAGGCGATGAGAAATACATAGTTCAAAGAGTTTTTGCAAAGTCGGTAGGAATGTAATTCCTCTGTAGTTTGCAGGATTAAAACGGACCGATCCTAGAATGTATTTCGCGCAACCATAGAATGTAAAAACATATTTGAAAATGTATCAACATTTTTTCATCTCCAAGTCCTAGAATGTATTTTCGTGCAACCATAAAATGTAAAAACATATATTACAATCCATAACACCAAAGTAAAACATTTCCAGTACATACTGTTATTGTTTAGAGCATCCATGTCAAGTGAAAAAGTATATTACTTTGTCATTTGCCAAATGACCATATTAGAAAGGTCATATACTAGACTAGTAAATAAACCAATTGTAACAGTATACTTTTACAATTGATGTGAATGATACAAACGAGTGTTGTGCTTCCGTTTACTCGTTGGAAATATATTAAATGTATATATTGCTTGAAATCTGTGATCCCAGATCACAGAAGAATGTATTTCGTGCATACACAGAATGTAAAACATGTATTAAATGTAAAATAGTCAAGTACTGGCGATAGCTCAAATAAGTTTGCTTGTATATTGATCAATATCAGCCGGGCATGAGAGTCTGTCTGTCTGTCTGTCTGTCTGTCTGTCTGTCTGTCTGTCTGTCTGTCTGTCTGTCTGTCTGTCTGTCTGTCTCTGTCTGTCTGTCTGTCTGTCTGTCTGTCTGTCTGTGTCAGTCTCTCTGTCTATGTCTGTCTGTCTGTCTCTGTCTCTGTCTGTCTGTCTGTCTGTCTGTCTGTCTGTCTGTCTGTCTGTCTCTCTTCTCTCTCTCTCTCTCTCTCTCTCTCTCTCTCTCTCTCTCTCTCTCTCTCTCTCTCTCTCTCTCTCTCTCTCTCTCTCTCTCTCTCTCTTTCTCTCAGGTGATTGCAATGGAATTGTCTACGTACCTCAAAGTAGCCAACTATCGAAACGATACCCAATGTCGGTGGATATCATACGCGTACGCATATGTCGAAAGCTACTTATTATCCGATTTCAAGGTTCCAACACCGAGCGTGACGCGTGAGCGCAATGTCTTCTTTGCTGTCCAACCCAGGACAACAGTGTTATATGGACACATTCTGGTTTCACATCACCATACGATTTCTTATTGACCCAACCTGCTGTGTGGATGCGTTTTGTGGCTGGTGGCTCCTGTACTGAGAGGGGCTTTAAAACGACTGTACAATACACATACGGTAAACATTTTTAACAAAATAAATTCTAACTTCGGATGATGCTGTGCAATATATTACCCATAACTCTCTCTGATTTTTACTGTCAGACATCATCTCCCGGGTGTCAGACAAATCTCAATAGTGTACAGGGTTTTGTAAAAACCCTTTTAACATTTGCAAAAAATGGCATTGCCAATGACGAGTTTCTGAATACCCATTTAATTGACAGTGAGTTTTTTTGTAGGTGATAGATATTTTAGGAGTGTGTCAACATATTTTATTGAAAGACATAATAAAAGTTATTCTTTATAGTAAGGAACCGCCAAACATACCAATCTGAGAGTTGTGGATAAGATACTGTACAGAGTGGTGTAATATTGCATGTTTTGATATAAACAGGAGACATGGGGACAATTATTCCATTTACTAAGGGGCAATATCAATATTTCAATGAAGGATAAAAACTAACCTTTGCTATGGGGATGGGGGTGCGAACCATTTTAGTTCTTATCGATATCGTACCAAATACAAATATTTCTAACAAAATGTGAAATTGAGAAACGGAAAATGTTCGCATTGTAATACATGTTACTAATATACATAAAAGTGTCGACCACTATTTTTACTCATTACATACTGGTTTTATATTCATAGCACTACATACTACTACTGTACATACTAATTTGAAATTGATTGTATGGTCTGAAACAACTATCAATTTTGGGCAATTTAGTTAGAGGGGGGAGGGGAGTCTGAGGGCTAATTAAAAGAATTTAGTTTTTTTCGTACATTGAACTATTGATCTCGTCCTAATGTTAGTTAACCGATTTTGGTATTTTAGATTTCTATATATAAATGGATAATGATTCAGTTAAAGATTTATTAGAACTGTTTACTGGTTCAAGTAGATCATTAAGGGGATAAATGTTTATTAGAGGATGCTATTATATTACAGATACATAATTATCTGAGCCTTTTCCTGGCTCTTTTCTATACAAATGGTTATATTACATTTAAACTTCGTATGCCTAGATCCTCACCGAATTGAAAAACTGAACAACAGTCTTTAATTAATTTCGTTTCTCATCTCGAGTTATAGCATATATTTACTGATTTAAGGTTTTGATTTTGCCGATTTTATTTAACATTCAATCAATAGGGAAATTATATTATGATGCATAATGTAATTGGTACAATTCCGACTTCTATTGTAGCTGTCTTCATAGTTGCGTCTTTAGTGGTGACTGCTGTTTTGAACAATGTGGAGGTAAGGACGATTTATGGATACAACTATTTTAGAACAAAATTAATTTCAGTTGTCTTTCTGACTCAGACTCTGGTCTGTTTGTCAGACTACCCCTGTCTCTCACAATAACCCCAGTGGCTATACCAGCAAACAAGTTTCCTGGGTTTAAAAAGTGAATGAATTAACGTATAATGGCAAAAATAACATCGACTCGCAACCCGCACAATAGTTTCACTCTGATTTCTAAAATGTGTGAACCAATAGAAAACTCCGCATTTAAAGGTTGAGATCAGCGGGAGTAAACATCAGATCACACTGGTCATTCAAAAAGACCTGGGACTGAAGTCGCGACCGGCGTCCAGTCTAGGTTAAATTCGATAATAACGATCCTTCACCAATAACGCATTGTTCACCAAATCACCATTCACGCATTTAAAAAAGATCCGTTCACCATTTACGCGTTAAGGCATTAACGATTCACCATTCACGCGTAAGGTACATACATACATACATACATACATACATACATACATACATACATACATACATACAAACACATACATACATACATACATACATACATACATACATACATACATACATACATACATACATACATACATACATACACACACATACATACACACACACACATACATACATACATACATACATACATACATACATACATACATACATACATACATACATACATACATACATTCATACATACATACATACATTCATACATAATACATGCATACATACATACATACATACATACATACATACATACATACATACATACATACATACTGGTTTTCTGTTTCTATATTTGATTCCTGCAGTTATTTAATCATGTCATATCTTACCTTTTCATCCTTTAAAGCTACTCCAAGACTTTTTTCATTCTCATAAAAGATGACATGTGAAGCTTGCAATCCATCTGCTCCTTTGACCCCCTGCTTCCGTAGACAATATCCATTGGCATGATGACTTACAGGAACACCTGAAAGAAATTGTCCAGGTAGGACTTATTCCTGATGCTAGTATACTTGTATTATTGACTGGATGTAACATATGATTTTGAGTGATAAAATAACACCACCGTAACTCACTCAACTTTGAAATTTTGTAAAGGAAGTTTGATGCACTTGACAAATGTTCAGCCATCTTGAAATTTTCCTACATGGGTTTGTCTGAAGATGTCTTAAGATGACATAACAACAACCTTTATCACATTAATCATATTTTAATACTCAATAAAATGGCTCAATGTTGATTTAATCTTGACCTATGTTTCAAAATTATGTATGATGATCCCTGATTTTCGAGCTCTAATTTATAATCTATGTATTGAACATTCGTTTTGTTTTCTTGACTTTAACTGAAAATGGCTTACAGCTTGTTTTTAACAGAGTAAAAGTACAACTGTAGTTAGTTTGATACGTTTATATTTAAGGCTTCAAACTAGTACGTTTCTTTGATTCGTATACGTATTCTAAGTCTCTCGAGTAAAGGGTTGCTAAAACATCCTCACATATACCAGGAAATGCATGGAAAACACATATACTATAAGTTAGTATTAACTAGAGAGGTAACCAGAGTTGCTCTCTCCCAGTCAAAATGCAGAATAACGCTTTATGAACGAAAGCACATGTGTACAATGTACCAACCGATTATTTTTCCAGTGATATCGGTCGGATCAAAGTTTCTCGGATTTCCCTTTTTGACAAAGAACGAACTGTCGCCATTATACTCATGTATGGATTCTTTACTGAAGGAAGCAAATGTTTCAACATCGCTTGAATATGTTACAGTACAAGCATCAATCTGTCTTTGCAGGAGTCCTAAAAAAAACAACAGAAAAGAACCGAGAAGCGAAAGAAGTAACAAACGCAATAATTACCTTACTCGGTTTAGCCATAAACAATGGAGAGAACTCCCTTCCGTATCTATGGTTATCTGTAGTCCATTTTTGTATTGAATGATATCATTCTCAAAATATCGACTTTATAATAAATGAAGTTATTGAATTTAAAGTGGCACAAGCTGAGTTTGTAAGCTTTTCACTTATGTGAATATACTTACTAAAACTTCGATCAAACTATTCTATTATGTTTATGTCGATGCATGTCTTCTATAACATTACAATGTCTGTTCTGGCATTGATGTAAAACAGTTGATATCATAGTAATTTATGGAGTTCCTGTACATTTTTGATACGTATAATAAATTACGTCATCGGATCATTTATACGTTATATCCTAATACAAGGTTTGAGTTCAGTTAATTGCAAGTGATGTTTAAGTATACACATAGAATACTTTTAATATGAAGTAATAATTACATCCCCAAACCGTAATTCATGACAATAATTTTGATAATTTTATTGGCAAGTGAGGAATGTTTTTTTTTCCAAAATGTTGTGAAAGAAAGTAATAGAATATATAAAATTATACCCTAATTTATTTTAGAAGTGAAAGATATCTTAGGAAATATATATGACTTTCGAATTGCAAAGAGAATATTTATGATACTGTAATGGTTTTTTTCGACCTGGTAAAACGGGGTGCAGGGTACTTTCCACAGAATACAAATCTACTATCTATAGAATTGACTGGCCGGGTGTAGAAAATTTGAATGGCAACAACAGAGAGTGCAAGTGGCTGTAAACCAATCAAAATCACTCAGAAGAGATCCAATCCTTCGTCGAGTAGAGTTAAAATAAAAAACCCAAACCAGTTAACTCAGAATAAGATTTTTGGGTAGATTCTGCTAAAGTTGAACGGCTGAAATCACATAGAGACTGAAGCAGTGTTCCCAATGTATAGTCCAAAGGTCGATCACAGAGAGCGCATGTCATTTCCATCGCAATACTGCAACATTATAATGTGTAGGTAAAGGGTACTATACCATACCTTTACCAAGTCCGAGTCTATCAGCATAATTATGCATGCAATAACTGTAACTAGCATGGACAAAGAGACATTGTTTCCCAGCTACTTTGCATACTGAAATATACAAATAAAGAAGGCGAAACAAACGATACATAAATACGTAATTCTCGCTAGCCCAAAGTCGGTGACGGAGGGCGGATGTCATTCTCGATAGTTGCCGTAACGAGCAAGCCAATTTTTAAAAACTGAATCCGTCTATAGATATTCTTACTTTACTCAGTGATATAGCAATTGAACAAGAGAAATTCCACTTTTTGCAACCTAAACGTCAGACTGAATATCTCTGTAAATGTTTGTAAGCGCTAAAAAGCTGTTCAGCCAATCACTGTGCCTTATTGATAATACCCGGGAAATTCGAAAAAGTATTAAATGAAGTCTCATCAGTGGGGTCATGAGGGTTACGTACGATTGTTCTTTACGATTGTTTTGTTATTTTGTTATTTTTCCATACCTCTACAAGTTATAAACAGATAACAATGACATTTTAATCATGACCCAAAGGGAGACTTTAGCTCATTTTAATTGCAAATTATTCCCACATACATAAGTGAACAGACTGTAGTATAATTAATGCTCCTATTACGTGTTAGTTATTTGTCGTCATCCTTAGTAATCAAAATCTCTGAAAGAACCTGGAGTGTATTCCTGGCCTTTACGATACTGGATAAATTGTCGGTTTCTTGTACAACTGATGTAACGTTATTTTTATAGCGCTAGCGTGCATAACCAGGTACTGACCTTCACTGTATATATCTAAAGCAACACCTTTCATCTCATCGTCATCATCTCTGAAAAAAATCACAATTATGAGTCATTAGTAATTATCATACCACGAACAACCTTTGAAAAGAAAATATGTATGATGGATTATATACCCTGGTTGTTCTACGTCACAACAACCCGTGTCTACGTCACTGGTTCTACGGTGGTCGAATATGAGTCAAAACGTTCCAAAAGTTGTTTGAACAAATGCAAATGAGTAAAGCCCAACTGAAAGAATGACGTAAACAGTGTATAAGTATAGTATAACGTGATTGCCCACAATACACGCTAACTTATCGCTGGGCAGAATCATTTGATTTAACGAAGACATGATGCTATTAGCTTAAAGTGGCCATATGGATGAGAATTTGGTATTTTATTTTGGATTTTGATTTGATAAAACAGCTTCACTATGTTTTTCTACTTGAAAAAATAATGTGAAATAACATATACCAAGTCTATGTTTGCAACTCAATAAACTGCAAAACATTAAACAATGTGTAAAATGTTTGTTATTGTACGTACAATAACAAACTTTTTGCACTTTTTGCATCTTTTTGCAATGTATTGAGTTTTATGAACATGGACTTAGTATATGTTATTTCACATCATTTTTTCAAGTAGAAAAACATAGTGAAGCTGTTTTATCAAATAAAAATCCAAAATTAATACCAAATTCTCATCCATATGGCCACTTTACTGACTGTCAAGGTGTGGGTGGCTTCGTTCAAATTTAAAATTTCATCTCAACTCCTCATTAAGCTAGAAGTTGGGTAACAGATATCTTCAAATTCAAACCCGATGGATGGCATCTATAATATATACTTACATGTACATATAAGAACAGTTGCAGTCAGTATTAAGTTGAAACGTGTAAATTCTATCGTCCCGTTCAAGAGCACGTGATACAGTATTTCTCACTTCCTTAGCGAGAAGCTGAATCTTGATCAATGTAGTCAACATATTATCTTCAGGGTGACGTAAGGAACGTATAACTGGATCAGTCATAAAACCTCCAGTGCCGAGCTGCAAATAGACCAAATTTCTTTTACTGTTGGACTCAACAGAAATACGCAAATTCTACAACTCGACATGTTTTAATGATTCAGCTTAGTGAATGACCTTGAAACAATATCACATAAAATTAAAATGTACACCACTGCAGTAAAGTACCCACTAGAAATCGTTCCATGACAACGATATTTATAGCAAACGCATACCACGTGTGCTTGCTTGTTTGCCTGCCTGCCTGCATGTATGTATGTATGTATGTATGTATGTATGTATGTATGTATGTATGTACGTACGTACGTACGTACGTTTATTTGTTTGTTATTACTTTGACTGTTCTTTATAATATATGTCAGGAATACCAACTTCGATATGCAAATTAGAATGAATATTAATGAGCAAGCAGGAATACACTCTGGGTTGGCTGAATCTTTTACTTACCTTCATAGCATATCGTGATAATATTGCTCGTTTCATTTGTAGGGGAACTCTTTCAGACAGAATGCCACTGAGCACTGCTCTCGATGATATTACATCATAAACAGGCGATTGACCCCCACTCACTATCAGTCCATTGAAGTTGTCTAAAGGGACAAAGTCAAACTATTGAAGTTATCTATAAAACGGTACAAAGTCAAAATGCTATTATTTTAAAAGTTCAAACGATGTCCTTCTGAAGTGCGCACATAGCATCTGCACTAAGTAAAGATACAGCATGAGTATATAGTTTGTTACATGTTACATTCGACAACGAATTCCAACCCAACTTGTCGAAGGTATATGTCGAGCCAGAATTATGTTAGTAACGAAGGTTTTTGTTGAGCCAGCTGACGTTTTCTTCCTGCCAACTGATGTTCATTCTTTTATATCACATAAAGACTAAGGGTTTCAGACGGGGTGTTGGCACTTTTCCAAACTTCTAAAATGACTGAGAATATTACATCAGCGGCCGATGACACGTGCAATATCTGATGGCATAATCTGCTAGACAATATGAAATGTTACAAAAATCAACAAGAAATCTCTGAGTAATCATTATCCGATAATGTATTGATTTCCATCCTTGCCGATATAGATTCGATTGAAAATCTACCTACCAGCTAGCAGACCAACGAAAACTACCGTGAGCCATAAACTCCTCATCCTGCTCTTTTTCCTGTTAGGAAAGGTGAGGTGCACAGGTGAAGCACTGTATTGACAACTAAAAGTTTCACAAAAGTAGGGAAAACGCATGCGCTGTCCAAGGACGCCTGATCTAGATAAACTTGATAATTTATATACATGTACCTGTGCCTTGGGTGAAAGATTAACTATGACATCTAAAAACAAATAGTCAATTGAGAAAAACATGAAATAATAACCATGACATTAGTGGAATGTGTTGTTGATAACACAATGCGCTTTGACGAATGTCTCCAAGGAGAGTCAACCACGTCATACTAATGCTAAAAAGTGGGGTTTGAAGGGGAGGAGTACGGGTATAGACATAAAAATATGGTCCGCATTGACTAGGCTTCTTTTTGGCGAACTGTACTATTGTCAATGATTTGATCAGGCTACCTTGACCTCAGTTGGTATTTGACATTGCACTTTAGAATGTCTACATCAACATGATAACAGCATTAACTAAACATTGACCAATACAAACAAGCTGTCTCACGAGATCCTACTGAGTGCTTAGCAAACACGCACAGGTGGTCAAGTTGAAGCGACAAACGCTTAGCAACACCATTGTTCTCAACGTCATCGCACGTATAGTGTATGATAGATCAAGGGAAGCAAGCTTTAAAAGTGTGGTTGTAAAATGATGTGCGTATGGGGAATGTAAATCCTGAACCACTCGATGGTTCGCTGGCCCTATGATTATAGGACGTCTTGCTTGCCAGGCCGCGAAATTACTACATTGTCACCTATTTTTGAAAAGTTTTGCGTTGAAACTGAATTCAATGCTGGTTCATTTCCATCCTGGTACAGGTATCGTGTGATGTTTCCTATAGTACAATGTAGTGTCGACGTCAGACGGGTTGAAAGGCGAATAAGTCCTTGTCCGCACAGTGTTTCTGTCGGAATCCAGTGACGACCTTGCCACATCTCATAAGTAGGAATTGAGATTGGAGATATGAGATGTGTCTTTGCTTGGAGTGGTGCAGTTAAGTCTGTGGAGAAGTTTCGATGAGATTATCTGGTTTATGATGAGTGCTCTTTTCTGGTATGACTTGCATGTTGCATATGCCGACCATTTCTTAATTTTAATTTCTGTGATGTCGATTAAATCGTTATGTATCACATTACAGCTGGACTATTCACTGTTTGTGTTCATTGCGTTATTGTTCTAGTTGCATTCTTCCTTTTTCCATTTCGGACAAAAGTATGCAATGATTGCGAGGTACTTTTGATTGTGTTCGGATTTCTATGTTGAGACACCAGAATGGATAGTTTGTTTGTTTGTTTGTTTGTTTGTTTGTTTGTTTGTTTCTGTGATATTTTCACTTCTACAAGAGGATAGTGGTCGAAAAAGGCGAGTGTAGAGTTCTGGATAGAGAATGTTTTAGTTCGGGTTTTCATTCACTTGGTAATGTAGATTCGATCTAATCATAGGGGCTTGGAATTGGCCACATATGTTTCCAAATATTTGTTCAATACATGCATACATACATACATACATACATACATACATACATACATACATACATGAATACATACATACATACATACATACATACATACATACACCCATCCATTCATACATACATACATACATACATACATATTCTCTCATCATTATACCAAGATGGATTGATTAAAACACTACTTAATAATCACCAGCTTTCTAGTGCGTGCGTTAGCATTTATTGTTTATTATTTATGTCCTTTTCAGGTAAGACAGGAACCGATGTCATGCACCGTGTAAGTGAAACATTAACTGAGGAACTCAAGTTAAACCCCAAAAGAAACAATCACGATACTTTTAACAAACAAACAAACAAACAAACAAACAAAACATGCAATGGTCATACATACCGATGATACCTATTCCAAAATAATAAGTTCTCTTTTACATGAGTTAAGTTGTAAAATTCGCAGCACAAGACAAACTTAATGTTTGACAAAAGTTGGTACAAGATTTCAGATACAACGAATATGCCATTGTTATTGGTTGGATTGCAGGTCAATCTCGGACATCAATATATCGTCACAGAACATAAAGTCATAAAAATCTCTCACCTTTTGAACAAACAAAGCTGCAAATAAACTATAGAGTATTCACCTTACTGAAGAAGGATTATAAATATATTTCCAGTGAAGTTATTCAAGAGATTTTGACTCCCCCAAAACAGTCTGTGGCATTGTAGCTGTCTTTCACTAACAACGAATGACAGTTACATGTCCCAATCACTTCTTGGTGGTAAAATGCGTGGTTGCTTCTCGATCTATGACAAAGAGTCAGTCATGCATCGTACCAACAAGACACGTTTGGGTAAACTGATGAAAACACAATAGGTTGGAGACAATGATCTTTTATCGTGATTATTTCTTCACCATTTCTGGGCAAATGTACGATAACATAAGATGAAGTTCTTGCATTATTACGGGGCCTGGCATGTGAACCTGATTTTCGGAGATATGGGACGATGCAAGATCCCAGATATCCAAGAAGCTGACACCAATGCCACCAAAGACCCGACGGATCATTCTATCCATGTCATGAAATCTGTAGTTAGAGCTATGGACTGACTGTACACTGTCAGCGTTCTCTCGCGGATTTGCTAATTTAATGATGACAATAGATTCTGGGCATCGTTTGAATAGTCTGAGAATGGCATTTTTCGCTCCAAAGATCCTATCCAAATAAGCTCTTGTTGTCCAGGAACCAAAATGGAAACAGAAATTCATCACAACCACGGGGGTAACAGCATTGCAATTTGTTATTCTATCTGCGAAGTCACCTTCAAATATATAGTTTTGAATATTCTGAATACCACTAGCCCTGAGGTAAAGGAAATGCCTGTGTAACAACCGAGACGGTAGGACGTCAAGAGACTCCAAATTTGTGAGAATTTGGCCAATGGTTGAATCTCCATACGTATATACTTCTTTTCCCAAAAGACACTTCTCCATATCTTCTTTCTGCCATTGTTGACTGCGACACATTAAAGGGATAAAGGTCAGGTTGTCCTTCCAATAACCACTGGACAGTGCAACCGGTAGGTCAGGTCCACATGACGGAAGTTTTGTTGCCACATTAGAAGCTGGGATGAAATGATTAAGGAATGCGATCAATATAAAAGTCGTAGTGTCTCGTCAGGTGAAAACATTTGTCTTTTGTTGCTTTCTCCAGAACGGTTTTTCTGTTTTTTATTCCGATGCGCACTTCTCGAGTTCAATATCAATGTTGTAATCATCCTGGAGTAAAAGCTAAATTTGAATGGTGTCATTTTTCTCAACATTCTACTATAAATTACATTATAGTCCATTAAATTGGTCACTTAAAGCAATACACACTGTTGACCATTGCAGAAATAACTTGAATTATTCTTGTTGGGGTATATTCTTGCATATATAATCAGCATTTTGAAAATTCTATCCGCCAATTTGAAAATACTCGTCAACCACATTTAAAATTCGTATCCGTCATAATACTTGTAAATATTCCAGGAACAATCGATATGATTACCTTTAATGTTGATAATAATTGGATTTCTAATCGTAGATTTTTGTTTTTGTCTGTGGAAAGAAATGAACGAATTAATGAATTAATGCAAATCATTAAATTGCTTTATTAAGTGTGACGGTCACATTACTGTTTTTTATCTGAAATTGACATATTTTACAAATAAAGTTCAATAACATAGAAATACTTCAAACATAATCTTGAAAATTGTTACCTGATATTTTCGTGTTATATATGCGTGTTTATTATCAGCAATTAATCAGAATATGTGAACTTAATAAGGGGTAATAGGTACGTGGAAGTTTGTAACGCCGTCTGTACTCGTCTCTGTTTAGAGATGGTTGGTTTGCCTTGATGAGCAAATGGCTTCCTTCACCCTTCGCTTAAAATGCTTGGTTTCTGTATCAAGGATATGATGTTCACTTTTTCAATGTGAACAGAATGCCGTGCGGCTTTTTATTTTTATGCTGGGAACTTCCAATGTGCTGTAACTTGGATGTCTCACTTCATAAAATCATTGGTTTAAGTGATCTTTCAGTCTCCCTAATATAAGTCTTTTGAAGGTTTGGTCTAAACATGGCAGGGAAATTTGATATACATGTATGACTCTGCTCACATTCCCCTTCTCAGTCTTGTACTTTGGAACACCAATAATTGCCTCAGAGGTCTTGTTGGCTTGCAGTTGATGCAGGGGTGGAGGTTCTTTTTAATGCAAGTGTTTTAGTGTAGGGAGACCCACTTATGAGTACGGCTTATACGGTAGTGAGTGGTTGGATTCAAAGTTGTGATACTGATCTGTATGAGTGGGTTTGCATTAGATTTAATTTTTATGTTTTCATGAGTCATCTTCCTATATAACGATGAGTGTATCAAAAGGAATGCCACTGATCTGTCATGTTCTTCAATGGTAAACTTAATTCTAGGATCAGACTATTGAGACGGCCGGTGAATTCCTGAGCATAACACTTCTTGAATTTAGTGGGTGTGTCATCCACACACCTATACCATCATAATGGAGAATGGGTGGCTGTTTCAATGGCCTTTGTTTCCTGATGTTCTATGTATAGATTATAAACTATGCATGAAACAGGAGAACGTATACATGGACATCTTAACGATTTCTAAAAAGTGATTTTTAGTGAGGTTCAAGGAGGTAGGAGTAGGATTTGATATATACTTGATATATACGTAGCTCATACCGATGTTGCTAATAAGCGTTAGGGTTACCTAAGGATTATCGTTATTCTGTTAAGTTTTCAATGTTCCATCTATTTTATAGTATTTACTTGTAGATTTTGATATATTTAGAAGTAAACGTTTAATACAACATTCAGTTGACATAGCAGTTGTAACATGCGTATGCTAACACTGTTTTTCGAGCCAATGTTGCAACGAATCTAGTTGTTCACTATCTCCGTACTTATCCTCCTTAATGTATAATACGTCTTTTAACCAATTTGATGGACCAGATTGTCCATTATACGGATTTATTTTTTTCCTGGTCTTATAAATTTGTAATGCAATTTGTGTCAATGTATGATCACCCGTGACTAGCTATGCTTACATTGTTCTTAGACAAGTTGTTGTTGCAAATTTTCTGTTCACTACATCTGCACTTACCCTTTAAAAAGATACGACATTCCCTCCACAACCTTTGCTGTCTTAAATACCATGTCATGGAGCTTATGCGCTGTCGTGAATAAGTGATTACAAGACAGATTCTTCGGCTTGTCTCAAAGTAGGATTGTTTTTCCTAAAGACGATGGACTGGCATAACCACACTTATCCTGCCATATTCCAAGTTCATTACTTAAAGTGCAATTTTTTACTTCTGCTAATTTACCATCTGTGAAGTTTGCCTTGAATTCAACACGGTTGTTTTCATAGCTATGTAAATAGTTTAGGTACAAGATGGCCTCTCGATGGCATGCTAAACTGATGGTTATAGTTGCATCCCCTTTCCATGCAGCATATAAATATATACTATAGGTGCCATTCCCATAATCAAATACCCTCCCTGCAGTTCTTGTGCCAAGCTTTTCATTTGTCACCAAGCCTTGTAGAAAGTCTCCTCCACGTAAGCGTCTATTACCATACTCATCATAGGCTTCCATAATGACTTGAATGTAATCACCCTTTCTGAAGGCCTTGTCTTGTACTAGTGATAACCTGAAGTGCAAAAATGGTGACATTTGAGGATAGGATCTAGTAACGGATAGAAAAATCGAAAAAGATAGTTTTATAGATAGAGAAGACAGATGACAGAAGATAGATATAGGTGAATAGAAAAGAAAGAGAGAAAGAAATATAAAGAAAGATAGAAAGAAAGAAAGATATGGTTAGTAGAAAACAAGTAAAGATGGACGGATGGATGGGTTGGCGGTCAGCGTCTACGTACATACATACATAAATGACCTGGCAGGCATTCGGTGGGTAGACAGTTAGGCAGGCAGATATTTATTCATTTGTTAACTTATTTATTTATTTATTTGTTTATTTGTTTATTTATTTATTTATATATCTAATGACAGACCAACAAGAGCTAGTCCCATTTATAGGCTCCTTTGGTTCACTGTTAGTGCAGGAGGAAACCGGAGTACCCGAGGAAACCCTGCATTGTACGGTAGAGTCAAACTGAACGACACTCTTCTTACTTACAACGTGGTAAATCTAATCAAACCCAGCCGACACCTGGCGGGTTCAAAACCAGGCTGTAGAGTTAAAAGGCATGCGAGCTAACCGCTCGGCCACCGCCAACCCACAGACATAAAGACACACACACACACACACACACACACACACACACATACAGAGTCAGAGACAGTCAGAGAGATAGTCTATATCAGACAGACAGACAGACAGACAGACAGACAGACAGACAGACATACATACATACATACATACATTCATATTCTCATCATTATACCAAAATAGATTGATTAAAACACTACTTAATAATCACCAACTTCCTAGTGCATCCGTTAGCATTTATTGTTTATTACGTCCTTTTCAGGTAAGAGAGGAATCGATTTCAAGCACCATATAAGTGAAACATGTAACTGAGGAACTCAAGTTGAACCCAAGAAAAAATCACGATACTTTTAACAAACAAGGTATGCAATGGTCATACATACCGATGATACCTATTCCAAAATAATAAGTTCTAGTTTACATTAGTTAAGTTGTAAAATTTTGACTCCCCAAAAACAGTCTGTTGCATTTTAGCTGTCTTTCACTAAAATGAATGACAGTTACATGTCCCAATCATTTCTTCGTGGTAAAATGCGTGGTTGCTTCTCGATCTATGACAAAGAGTCAGTCATGCATCGTACCAACAAGACACGTTTGGGTAAACCGATGAAAACACAATAGGTTGGAGACAATGATCTTTTATCGTGATTATTTCTTTACCATTTCTGGGCAAATGTACGATAACATAAGATGAAGTTCTTGCATTATTACGGGGCCTGGCATGTGAACCTGATTTTCGGAGATATGGGACGATGCAAGATCCCAGATATCCAAGAAGCTGACACCAATGCCACCAAAGACCCGACGGATCATTCTATCCATGTCATGAAATCTGTAGTTAGAGCTATGGACTGACTGTACACTGTCAGCGTTCTCTCGCGGATTTGCTAATTTAATGATGACAATAGATTCTGGGCATCGTTTGAATAGTCTGAGAATGGCATTTTTCGCTCCAAAGATCCTATCCAAATAAGCTCTTGTTGTCCAGGAACCAAAATGGAAACAGAAATTCATCACAACCACGGGGGTAACAGCATTGCAATTTGTTATTCTATCTGCGAAGTCACCTTCAAATATATAGTTTTGAATATTCTGAATACCACTAGCCCTGAGGTAAAGGAAATGCCTGTGTAACAACCGAGACGGTAGGACGTCAAGAGACTCCAAATTTGTGAGAATTTGGCCAATGGTTGAATCTCCATACGTATATACTTCTTTTCCCAAAAGACACTTCTCCATGTCTTCTTTCTGCCATTGTTGACTGCGACACATTAAAGGGATAAAGGTCAGGTTGTCCTTCCAATAACCACTGGACAGTGCAACCGGTAGGTCAGGTCCACATGACGGAAGTTTTGGTGTCACATTAGAAGCTGTGATGAAATAATAAAGGAATGCGATCAATATAAAAGTCGTAGTGTCTCGTCAGGTGAAAACATTTGTCTTTTGCTGCTTTCTCCAGAACGGTTTTTCTGTTTTTTATTCCGATGCGCACTTCTCGAGTTCAATATCAATGTTATAATCATCCTGGAGTAAAAGCTAAATTTGAATGGTGTCATTTTTCTCAACATTCTATTATAAATTACATTATAGTCCATTAAATTGGTCACTTAAAGCAATACACACTGTTGACCATTGCAGAAATAACTTGAATTATTCTTGTTGGGGTATATTCTTGCATATATAATCAGCATTTTGAAAATACTATCCGCCAATTTGAAAATACTCGTCAACCAAATTTAAAATTCGTATCCGTCATTTTCTAATACTTGTAAATATTCCAGGAACAATCGATATGCTTACCTTTAATGTTGATAATAATTGGATTTCTAATCGTAGATTTTTGTTTTTGTCTGTGGAAAGAAATGAACAAATTAATAAATTAATGCAAATCATTAAATTGCTTTATTAAGTGTGACGGTCACATTGCTGTATTTTCTCTGAAATTGACATATTTTACAAATAAAGTTCAATAACATAGAAATACTTCAAACATAATCTTGAAAATTGTTACCTGATATTTTCGTGTTATATATGCGTGTTTATTATCAGCAATTAATCAGAATATGTGAACTTAATAAGGGGTAATAGGTACGTGGAAGTTTGTAACGCCGTCTGTACTCGTCTCTGTTTAGAGATGGTTGGTTTGCCTTGATGAGCAAATGGCTTCCTTCACCCGTCGCTTAAAATGTTTGGTTTCTGTATCAAGGATATGATGTTCACTTTTTCAATGTGAACAGAATGCTGTGCGGCTTTTTATTTTTATGCTGGGAACTTCCAATGTGCTGTAACTTGGATGTCTCACTTCATAAAATCATTGGTTTAAGTGATCTTTCAGTCTCCCAAATATGTCTTTTGAAAGTTTGGTCTAAACATGGCAGGGAAATTTGATATACATGTATGACTCTGCTCACATTCCCCTTCTCAGTCTTGTACTTTGGAACACCAATAATTGCCTCAGAGGTCTTGTTGGCTTGCAATTGATGCAGGGGTGGAGGTTCTTTTTAATGCAAGTGTTTTAGTGTAGGGAGACCCACTTATGAGTACGGCTTATACTGTAGTGAGTGGTTGGATTCAAAGTTGTGATACTGATCTGTATGAGTGGGTTTGCATTAGATTTAATTTTTATGTTTTCATGAGTCATCTTCCTATATAACGGTGAGTGTATCAAAAGGAATGCCACTGATCTGTCATGTTCTTCAATGGTAAACTTAATTCTAGGATCAGACTATTGAGACGGCCGGTGAATTCCTGAGCATAACACTTCTTGAATTTAGTGGGTGTGTCATCCACACACCTATACCATCATAATGGAGAATGGGTGGCTGTTTCAATGGCCTTTGTTTCCTGATGTTCTATGTATAGATTATAAACTATGCATGAAACAGGAGAACGTATACATGGACATCTTAACGATTTCTAAAAAGTGATTTTTAGCGAGGTTCAAGGAGGTAGGAGTAGGATTTGATATATAACTTGAAAATTCGTAGCTCATATCGATGTTGCTAATAAGCGTTAGGGTTACCTAAGGATTATCGTTATTCTGTTAAGTTTTCAATGTTCCACCTATTTTATAGTATTTACTTGTAGATTTTGATATATTTAGAAGTAAACGTTTAATACAACATTCAGTTGACATGGCAGTTGTAACATGCGTATGCTAACTGAATCTAGTTGTTCACTATCTCCGTACTTATCCTCCTTAATGTATAATACGTCTTTTAATCAATTTGATGGACTAGATTGTCCATTATACGGATTTATTTTTTTCCCAGTCTGATAAATTTGTAATGCAATTTGTGTCAATGTATGATCACCCGTGACTAGCAATGCTTACATTGTTCTTAGACAAGTTCTTGTTGCAAATGTTCTGTTCACTACATCTGCACTTACCCTTTAAAAAGATACGACATCCCCTCCACAACCTTTGCTGTGTTAATAAACATGTCATGGAGCTTATGCGCTGTCGTGAATAAGTGCTTACAAGACAGATTCTTCGGCTTGTCACAAAGTAGGATTGTTTTTCCTAAAGACGATGGACTGACATAACCACACTTATCCTGCCATATTCCAAGTTCATTACTTAAAGTGCAATTTCTTGCTTCTGTTAATTTACCATCTGTGAAGTTTGCCTTGAATTCAACACGGTTGTTTTCATAGCTATGTAAATAGTTTAGGTACAAGATGGCCTCTCGATGGCATGCTAAACGGATGGTTATAGTTGCATCCCCTTTCCATGCAGCATAGAAATATATACTGTAGGTGCCATTCCCATAATCAAATACCCTCCCTGCAGTTCTTGTACCAAGCTTTTCATTTGTCATCAAGCCTTGTAGAAAGTCTCCTCCACGTAAGCGTCTATTACCATACTCATCATAGGCTTCCATAATGACTTGAATGTAATCACCTTTTCCGAAGGCCTTGTCTTGTACTAGTGATAACCTGAAGTACAAAAATGGTGACATTTCAGGATAGGATCTGGTAACAGATAGAAAAATCGAAAAAGATAGTTTTATAGATAGAGAAGACAGATGACAGAAGATAGCTATAGGTGAGTAGAAAAGAAAGAGAGAAAGAAATATAAAGAAAGATAGAAAGAAAGAAAGATATGGTTAGTAGAAAAAAAGTAAAGATGGACGGATGGATGAATTGGCGGTCAGCGTCTACGTACATACATACATACATGACCTGGCAGGCATTCGGTGGGTAGACAGTTAGGCAGGCAGATATTTATTCATTTGTTAACTTATTTATTTATTTATTTATTTATTTATTTATTTATTTATTTATTTATTTAGTTATCTAATGACAGACCAACAGGAGCTAGTCCCATTTATAGGCTCCTTTGGTTCACTGTTAGTGCAGGAGGAAACCGGAAGACCCGAGGAAACCCTGCGTTGTACGGTACAGTCAAACTGAACGACACTCTTCTTACTTACAGCGTGGTAAATCTAATCAAACCCAGCCGACACCTGGCGGGCTCAAACCCAGGCTGTAGAGTTAAAAGGCATACGAGCTAACCGCTCGGCCACCGCCAACCCACAGACATAAAGACACACACACACACACACACACACACACACACACACACACACACACACACACACACACACACACACATACAGAGTCAGAGACAGTCAGAGAGATAGTCTATAACAGACAGACAGACAGACAGACAGATAGATAGATAGATATATAGATAGATAGATAGATAGATAGATAGATAGATAGATAGATAGATAGATAAATAGAAAAAAATATTTCATGTTTATCAATAAAATCCTTGCATGAAAGGAACTAAAAAAGATTACAATTCATAATGTTCTTACTTTGATTTGGCGAGTGAAGTTAATCCAAAGGAATTGATTTCTGCTTCAAAGGGTTTGAATTCCTGTTGATCAGTATCATCTCGATTCAAATTACTATACGACCACTCTAACTCATCAACGATGTTCACCCAGTTCATCCCAAAGTAATTATACTTCCTGTACGGAAAAATATCATCGCGGAAGATTGGCTCTTTCACCTTACAATCCTGTCTGTCGTTTTTCGTTTGCGAAGACACGTCTGTGAATTTGTGTTCAAGTGCTTTCATACCTTGTGTATGAGACACTACACTCCTTGTAACTGTCTGGAAGGAATGATATTAACATTGTAAGGATAAGGTCTGAAGTTGCGCCGTGGATGAGAGATGTTAATTTGTGTTTGATATTTCATTAATGAAAAAACTTCACTAAGACTTCAAAAATGATTTCTATTTGCAAAGGTTCAAACGACACACTATATTAAGTCTGTCTAAGCAGCTCGAGGGTGAACACAGCTCCAGAAATTAAAAGCAATCTATAAAATGTGAATTCTAGAGAGTAATGTCATGATTTAACTTTACCTAAAACTATTTTTGATTTCAAAGAAACATCAAGTTGATCTTATGCCTTTATAGGATCTATTTGCAATGGCTCACTGCATTAGAGAAGTCAGTGGAAATAATACAACCACGATTGTATTAAATGAATATTCATGACTCCTATGGGCTTACCTCTTCAGTATAAAATATCTCTCACGAATATTCATCATTATGTAACCATGAATATATTATTTCTCCTGACCCACATAATGCAACGGACATACTAGATGTGGCATTGTTGGTATTATTAGCCATAGTTTAAGCTTCTCTTTGCTAACGGAATAGAATTCTTCCCAGTAGCTAAGCCTTGTGTGTATATTCATTTTAAACCATCATCAATAGTTCATACTACTGACCATGTACTCTACCCTCTATTACTTTTCACTTTGATCGCCGGACTGCCCCCCCCCCCCTGAAGTTGTAGAAATGCATCCTGTAAGTCCCACACAAGGATTGGAAGTTCGTTCTTGTACATACACATAGGTACTTTCATTGTCTCTGAAGGCATTGCTGTTCGTAGGGTGAGACAAATCTTCGTAATTGGGGCAAATACATGAAAATGCGTGCCCACCTACGTACCTTAGTTGAGAGTGCCCTCAACGGTTGCTACAATATGTATAATTTACACACGTGACTGAGGTCAGAGGAATAGTAATATAGTTCTTAAGAACTTATATAATAATGTATATTTCCAAACCAGTATATTGAGTCAATACATGGGCATGCCATGTATTTCCATGATACAGGGCAAGTCAAATTTAGGGCCATCAGATTTAGCCTGTATTGTATACGTCTGGAACGCTGATCATTACATTATATGCATACACATGAATAATCCTAATCAAACTATCAATAGCTGTTTTGTCACTCTTCTTGATTTCAAAAATAGAATCTGCCAACAAATATAGACTTCATTTATCCTCTTTTCGACATTTGCTGACCATGAACAAATCTTAATAATTGTTGATTTCAATTTGTGGCTGATTCTGGAGAAAACTTAAAAATTTCTAGACTTTGATGACAATAGACTGCATTCAACAATTGTTGACTTTGGCAAACAATGGAAAAAAATGACAGTGCCACATTCGGTGTTTTAAAGCCGATCTTGATACTTGTCAATGTATTTGGTGGGCATGACGGGTTGATCTTGACAGTTGTTGAAATTTGGTCACAGGCAGATCTCGACAATCATCACAATTGCCTGACCATTGGCAGATCATGGCAATGATGTGTTTGCGTAGATACACAGTTAATCAAGTGTAGTATTTTCCCTGTCTAACAGGATGCAAGTATTCAGGTACAGTTATCTTTCAAAGTATATTTCAAATTTTTACAATTACCATGTCTATTTGCATAACTGTACTGTCAATGTATACTGTTTCGGTTTGACAACGGAGGAAAATAACGTTTGCATTTTGTACAAAATTGTATTTTCCTTGTCTGTAGGACACGTTTTAAAAACGAAAAACACAAAAACGCTGAATATGTGGATTATTATTGGTTAACAAATTTTGAAATACGATTAGTCAGAATTTTTGTAATGGTCTGAAATATTTTGCCCTGAGTTCGACGTGATAGTTTTTTCGCCAACCAACACTATCTGGCCCTACAAGTACAACAAAGCGTGTGGGATAGAACTATTAAACTTGCAACTTTCGAGAAGCAGCACTTATAATGTACACGTTGAGTAAAAAAAAAACATTAAATAATTTCACTGTGTCAATAAAAGACACACAATGGGAACTTCCAATCTTGCTATGCACAGTTGAACACTTTAAAAATGTGTGTGTTTTCCATGGAAATGGCTTGAATGCAAAAATGTTATGTGAAAGGGATTTATGATAGTAGTACAATTGCATAGTCTTAGGAACGTTCCTCACTTCAACTTGATCATTAGCTGTGGAAGGTTGGCATAATTAAACAAAAGGGTCCATGCTTGTATGATATCGGTTTATTTGAGGTGAAAATGCAGTATTCTCTGGTAACAGATGTTAGTTCATAGTCCGCCAGACTGATGTTGATCAATAGTATGATGCAATGTTACAAAAATGTACTGAGATTGCAGGCAAACGTAGTACACCACTTAAAAACGTGATGCGTTGTTTTAGAAAAATACGTTCATCGTCGCACTGAAGAGTCCATATTAGGTGAATCTCTATTGTTGAAAATTCAGGCTGTGAATACAATCATTCTTATTCTACAAAATGTCATTGGTATATAAATGTTTGCGTACTTACCTTGTATTCCAATATTGCATATGAGACAAACGCGATGATTACTAGGAAAAGAATACATTTCCCCCTTGAAACTACACTGTTCTGTGACGATGAAATCATAGCGGTCAAATCACACGGCAACGATAAACATTATCTAACTTTCGTAATTATTCATTACGATAAACGTTGTTTTTGCCACTCAAGAAATTACTATGTATACTCGCGGATTTCTGCTCTGGTAATATCTCAACAATACCTATGCGATAGGTGTGTGTGTAATGTATTAATAACTAAAGATATACATTAACACATATGCCACCAGCCTTTATTCATTTATAGTTAAACAATATAAAATCTTCTTTTTCGCGGTAACATCTCCATCTGACACACAATTACCTCTTTCGGTGCATTACAAAGCAAGCCTGGATGATGTTACTAGAAGTCCAATGTAATTAAGCATTGGTATGACTGACAATTAAAGATCAAAAGGCCGCCTAGCGTTTGAGTAACCGCAACCAGGATCCTAACATTATGAAAAATTAAAAATGAAACGCACACACATATATACAAACACACACACACACACACACACACCTTGTTGCTAACGTTTATCATTTTGTTTAGAAATCCGTTAATCATTGAAATCATACACTTAATTTTTCCATGCCGTTTGTTCACAGGCTTTATTGATTCGCTGGCATATCACACGCTATACTAAAATACATAGAACAGGGATACACAGCAAATATAGAGATATATAGAAACAATGAAAATGATTTGTAATATGATTGCCAGTATTGTGAAAATCACATTTACTTCAATTAATGAATCTATCCAAACACTTACAACACGTGTCAATCAATTCAATTCGTGTGTGGACATTTTCGATATCATCTCATAGGTTTTTTAATTGTAAATTGTTTTCGATTTTAATTTAAATATTGCTGTTTCATTTATATTTAAAATCAGTCCCATATCTTATTTTGTTTCAAGCTGCTGATTCTGCATGTAGTGATATGTTCTAATATATGAAATATTAAGAGAGTTTAGATGGGATGGATCAATGTGTCACAAACATTCAAAAATATGCAACATCCGTCTCCATCACATAAATATAATGTAAAAGCGCAAAGCATTTCCACTTAACTATAATAGTAGTATGTCTATGTTTATTGTCCTTATATGATCAATTCAACACCATCCTCGTATTAAGTAGTCAAACCAAGAAGGCACCTAAAGTTGTGCAATAGGTATCTTGCAAATCCGACATGTTGAATGTTGCATCATGGGAAATGTGATAATAAATACTCATCAATTAGCATTATGAACAATGTTGATACATTGTTTGTAACCACAAATAATCAATTCATAGTTACCCTGACCATTTCGGGAGGTTTATTTCATCGCGATCGGTAGCTCTAGATTAGGTATTACCAGGGGGGGGGGGGGTGCTGACCTCATGTAGAGTTTTTTTACCCCTTCTATTACGATAAGCTCATATAATCCCATAGTCCTTTGCGTTTGAGCATACTCAGTCTGGATTGCAAGTTCCTAATTCATAATGAATACGTGTACGTCATCATCTTAACCCTCGGCCTGGATTGCATTGGTTTTGAATTCACTGAACGAACCATAGAAATATCATCCGTAGTCAAACCACTGGTTACCAGGATTGGTTGCTTGATGGGTGATTAGCTGTCGTCGGTGTTCTTGCTTGGTGTTGTAAAAGGAAGTTGTCATCATCCATCAAGCAACCAATCCTGGTAACCGGTGGTTTGACTACAGATGATATTTCCATTGTTCACTCAGTGAATTTCAACACTAATGCAAATTCAGGCCGAGGGTAAAGATGATGACGTATATGTACCAAAAACACAGTAACCTGTATGGAACAAACATATAGTGCTAAACCATTCGTTATTATTAGTTTGATTGATTAATACGCGGATGGTGTTGAATTGATCCTGAAAGGACAATAAACATAGACATGTTATTATTATAGCCAAGTCGAAATGCTTTGCGCTTTTACATTAGATTTATGTGATGGAGACAGATGTTGTTTATTTTTGAATTGGTGTGTACACATTGATCCATCCCACCTAATCGTAAATGTCCACAGATCAGTTGTAATGATTGACATGTGGTAAAGTATTTGGACAGATATATTAATTGAAGTAAATGTAATTATCACAATATTGATAATCATATTCCAAATCATTTTCATTGTTTTCTATATATCTCTATATTTGAAGTGTGTCCCTGTATTTTAGTATAGCGTGTGATATGCCAGCGAATCAATAAAGCAATATGTGAAGAAACGGCATGGAAGAATTTAGTATATTATTTTAATCTGTTGAACAGATTTCTAGTAAACAAAACGATAAACGTTAGCAACAAACACACAACTGTGTTCTTACCTCCCGTAAGGGGAGGTTAAATTATGCTGGTGTATGTCCGTGTGTGTGTGTGTGTGTGTGTGTGTGTGTGTGTGTGTGTGTGTGTGTGTGTGTGTGTGTGTGTGTGTGTGTGTGTGTGTATGTATGTATGTGTGTGTGTGTGCCCGCGCGTTTCGTTCTTAATGTTTCATAATGTTAGGTTGCTGGTTGTGATTACTTACATGCTAGGCGTCCTTTTGTCAAGAAATTAGTCGGTATACTCGATATGTGGATTTCTGGTAATATCTCAACATATGTGATATGTGTATGGCGAATTATGCCCTAATAAGATATACCTGAAAACATATGCTACAAGCTTATATTCTTTTAAAACCTTCATCTTTGCGATAATATCTCCAGCTGACACCAATAAAGCAGGTCTTTCTCTGTGCAATATAAAGGAAGCCTGTAAGGTATTACTGTAATTCCAGTATAATCATTGGTATTACTGACAAAGATCAAAAGGCTGCCTAGCATTTAAGTAGTCTTAACCAGTAACCTAACATCTTGAAAAAAAAAGTGAAACACACACATCCTGTTGGTAAATAGCTTCTGTTGAAAGTTAAGGCTGCGAGAACAAACTTTCTTACGCTAATGGATACCATGACTAAATACAAGTTTGTATACTTTTAATACCGTGCTTTCCAATGCAACATATAGGACAGTCACCATGATTACGATGAATAGAATATATTTCCCTTTTGAACCTATCCTGTTCTGTGAAGATGTCATCTTAGTGGCCAGATAACACGACAGCGCTTGCGATCAATATTGTTATGGAAATCAATACATACATTTGCTGTATTTGCACTATGTATATTTCGAATTCTGCTCTGGAAGTACCTATGTACCTATCTGACACATGTATGCAGAATTGTGCTCAGGAAAAACCTGAGCACATACATATGCTACTACATCAACAAATTTGAAATATTTACCATTGGTGATAATGCTATCAGCTGACACCAAAAACCTAACGATCACAGGATTTTCCAACATATCATGCAGAGTGGCGTATGAGTGATGAAAGTGTCAGCCAGAAGTAAACAGTTCGTCTGGAATTCAATGAGGTCCGCTAGTTTTATTTTAACCATAGATTCCAAACGACGCTTTGCATGGTTGTAGATGACATAACAATGAATTCAAAAAAGGGGTTCCTTAAAAGCTAGAAATTGCCAAAAATGGGTAAAATCACAAAATATAAAACTCCATAATTTTGATAAAATGCATATATTCTAAAATTCATGCATATTTCTTCAAACTATGAGTCAATTTCTTTCATTCCATAGCAAACTTCATCAAAAATATTATTGTCTGTTTCGTGTTATTGTTTTGAGCCTATAAAGTAGAATGTTCATATAATCTAATATAAATGACTATATATTTTTATTTAAACTCTCTGTGATGAGCTTTTTGTTTTTAATTTGTTGTGTTGGGAATTGCTACCATCGATTTTCTTTTATGCAGACATATATACGCAATCACACACAATGCTATCGAGTTCCATTCAGGTTTGGGACTACGTGATGGGACTATGTTGCACGCTTAATCACGTTGCTGTGGAACTTAATATCACGTTGCTGTGGAACTTAATATCACGTTGCTGTGGAACTTTCAAGGCTTTCCAGGTAAATCCACAGGTCTGGATAAACAAAGTGAACAATTCCCAACACAACAAATTAAAAACAAAAAAGCTCAACACAGAGAGTTTATATACATATATATATATATATATATATATATATATATATATATATATATATATTCATTTCTATTACATTATACGAACATTCTACTTTATAGATTCAAAAAAATAACATGAAACAGACTAATATTTTTGATGAAGTTTGCTATGGAATGAAAGAAATTGACTCATAGTTTGAAAAAAATATGCATGAATTTTAGAATATATGCATTTTATCAAAATATGGAATTTTAAATTTTGTGATTTAACCCATTTTTTGCGATTTCTAGCTTTTAAGGAATCCCTTTTTTGAATCCATTGTTATGTCATCTACAGCTATGCAAAGCTTCGTCTGGAATCTATGGTTAAAATAAAACTAGCGGATCTCATTGAATTCCAGACGAACTGTTTACTTCTTACACTATCATCACTTATATGTCACTTTACATATATGTGGACTTTAGATCGTGTTCGTGCATCAGCATACGTCAGTTTCCCTCGGGACTGTGTGTCACCCAAACACAGACTGTTTCCCTCGAGGTTTCGCCCTAGGGACTGTCTGTGTTGGGGTAACCCACAGTCCCTCGAGGAAACAGATGTATGCTGTTGCCCTTGCGATCAGTTAACATGTGTATAATAGTACATTAAGAGCTACATTTCCTTTTGATTATGAAAGTGGCCAGTTACCGTTTGATCTAAAGGTAGAGTAATGAGACCTTAAACATTACCTATTTATCATTAATCTATT
The DNA here is from genome assembly GCF_964340395.1 of Glandiceps talaboti. Lineage (NCBI taxonomy): Eukaryota > Metazoa > Hemichordata > Enteropneusta > Spengelidae > Glandiceps > Glandiceps talaboti. Next base: position 7,590,080 of record NC_135569.1, on the reverse strand, counting down.
ATTTATTACCCAATTGTTTCAGCATTGAAAAGAAGAAATATTTTACATTCTCAGGTAAAAGGGTAAGGGAGACCGTAATTACATATGTACCAGAGATTACTTCCACCAGTTCGCACGGATAGTTTTTTTTATTTGCACAGCAGTACAATACCGAACACATTATTTGCATGCTAATAAATATGCAAATGAATACGTCACTGACGATACTTCCCCAAATCCATGGAGCGCATATCCATAAATCCATAAATTTATAATTAAGATGGTTTATTTTGATTTATAATTAAGATTGAACCATAATGATTTTCAGTACCAAGAAGAAGGAAAGAAATAATGGGTTGTGGCATTAAGTTTAGCTGTCTTTTACTGACAGTTAATTAAAGTTACATAGACACAATCATGCATCCTACCAACAAGATATGACTAGCACATGGTGACGAAAATACGAATACGTTCAGGCAATGGCCTAGTATGACAATTTCTTCACCATTTCTGGGCAAATGTACGATAACATGAGATGAAGTTCTTGCATTATTACGGGGCCAGGCATGTGGACCTGATTTTTGGAGATATGGGACGCTACAAGATCCCAGATATCCAAGAAGCTGACACCAATGCCACCAAAGACCCGACGGATCATTCTGTTCATGTCATGAAATCTGTAGTTAGAGCTATGAACTTTCTGTACACTGTCAGCGTTCTCTCGTGGATGTGCTAATTTAATGATGACAATAGATTCTGGGCATCGTTTGAATAGTCTGAGAATGGCATATTTCGCTCCAAAGATTCTATCCAAATAAGTTCTTGTTGTCCAGGCACCAAAATGGAAACAGAAATTCATCACAACCACGGGGGTAACAGCAGTGCAATTTCTTATTCTATCTATGTAATCACCTTCAAATATCATACCTTCAACATACTGAATAGGAGAACCACCCCTGAGAAAAAGGTATTGCCTTTGTAATAACTCAGATGGTAGAACTTTAAGAGCCCTCAAACGTGATTCAATTTGGCCAACGGTTGAATCTCCATACATATATACTTCTTTTCCCAAAAGACACTTCTCCATGTCTTCTTTCTGCCATTGTTGACTGCGACACATTAAAGGGGCAAAGGTCAGGTTGTCCTTCCAATAACCACTGGACAGTGCAACCGGTAGGTCAGGTCCACATGACGGAGGGTTTGGTGTCACATTAGAATCTATGATGAAATAATAAAGTAATGTGAGCAACATTCAAGTCAAGGTGTCTCATGAAATGAAATATTTGTCATCTGTTGCTTTTTCCAAAACTGTATTCCGATTTCTATTCTGTACGTACTTCTCGAGTTTGTTATCAATATTTTAATCATTCTGAGCTGCAATCTAAACGTAATTCAAATAAAATAATAGTTACAATAATAGATAAATATTATATAGTAATAATAATTTTAATAATAATAACAATATATATTAACTACAATTTACAAATGCGTTTAATAGTCAAGATATATATGTATATAATTAGCTAATGGGAAAATGATTAATTGAAGATAATGGTCGTTTAAAGTAATACACACTTAAGATCATTCACATTACTAATAATTAGTTTTGGATGGATATGTGCATAGATATACTTGTCCACCATTCTGGATATACTTTTTCACTATGTAGAAAATTTTTGTCCGCCATTTTCTAATTCTTGTGTAAATTTTAGGAATAATCAATATGCTTACCTTTAATTTTGATTGTAATTGGATTTCCAATAGCTGATGTTTGTTTTTCTCTGTATAAAGAATGATATTCAACGACATCAAATTCATGATTAAAGTAATTGCTGATTATCCGTGATGGTGGCATGGAAGTATTCAGTATTAGTTCCTTTTTGTAGAATTGGTACATTCAAACAAATAAAGTTAAATAACATACAAAGGCCAAACATCAAATGGCCAACTGAGTTAAAAATGTAAGAAAATAATATTTGAAGGTAAACAAGAGTTTGATGAAGCTAATCTCGACATTACACAACTCTTTCTAGCATTAACAAGCCCCAAAACGGGAAACACGCCCTTAAAGCATACAACATCTGAAAGTAAAAAAGCTTATAGAAGTCAGAAATATTTTCCTTTATCTGAAACATAATGTTCATGTCAGCTAAGACTCGTAATGCAATAGTGTACTACTGATAGAACAATAGAAAAGAAGTTTTAATTAGGCATGGTTTGACAATCAACAAAAACTCACTAGGACTCAATGGTTTCAGAGAGTTTATGAAAATGTATTTAGTATTTCGTGGAGTGGCGTAAACATTTAAGAACGCGCATCTTCAACTTCAAAACACCAGTTAAAAATGACAGGCAGGGAAAGGCTGAAAACGTTCTCAAAGTTGTATATAGGGCCAAACTATAATTTTGGTTGTAGCTTCACTTACTAGGTAAAAGCAATTAAATTAAGGCAATTCAAAACAAACACAGCTATACAAACAAATGCATTGTCAAATTAGCTCCAACAGAACCAAATTTTGCGACAGAATGTGAACAGCTACCGTTGCTAAGAGACGTCGAAATGTTCAGTGGCAGACAAAGGAAGAAAGTGGGTATAATACTACTAAAGTCTCATTTAAGAATATCACACCAGCAATTGTCTATAAAAGCATGTGGATTTAGTTTATACACAAAATCTCATTGTACCTTACATAATCAACATAGGAATTCTTTATATGATGATTTCAAAGCACATAAATTTCATTTAAATACAATAAAATGGCAAATTGAAACTTGTATCACATTTATAGTCCTAGCAGATGCCTCGTATTCCCACATGGGAGTCAGTAGAGATGTATATGTATGTATGCATGTATGTATGTATGTATGTATGTATGTATGTATGTATGTATGTATGTATGTATGTATGTATGTATGTATGTATTTAGAGTCAATAATAACGATTATATATTTTAAGGTAATATGCACTAAGTAGTCACAAGTCATGTTCATCTAACACATATGGATGTTTGCAAACACCCATGGTGCAACACGTTGATCACTGCTAAGACAGTCACAGAACAATCGATGTGAAACAAGAATATATCACACTACTTAGGCATACTCAATGATAGGGTTCAGTTGTGTATCGGAAAAAAGCTGGAATGAATACTTTATAGAAGGTTTTCGGCATCTATAGTTTATGTTTTGAAATATTAGCGTAAGATTGTGACATACACTGAACTTTGCTAATTGAATGAATTTAAAGAGAATGTTATCATAGGTAAAAATTATAAATGAACATCTGAACGAGTTATTCAAAGCAGTTTTGGAGAGGTCAAACAAAGGGGGGGGGGGTTGCCATAATCACTGGGACATCTTGGTGCGTCTCAGGTTTACGATTTTTCCGGTAAGGTTATGGTCACTTTAAGGTTATCGCTGATCATTTAGGTTTACAATTTTCCATCTATTTTTAAAGTATTTACTGGTCGATTTTGATTCGTTAGTAGTAAATATTTACTATAACATTCAGATGATGTATTAGGTGTAAAATGTCCATGTTGACCCTAATTTTTGATAAGGGCTATTGCTGCAACGAATCGCTTCACTATATCAAGTAACATCCTTTTACCCAATTTAATGGGTTAGGTTAACCATTGTACTGTTTTATACGTTAACGTTTCACTAAGACTGTACTTACCCTTCGAAAAGATACGACATTCCCTCGATATCCCTTGCTGTATTAATTATCATGTCACCGAGATTATGAGTTGTGCTATTTAAGTCCTCACAAGACAATTTCTCTGGTTTTTCACAAATAAAGGCTGTTTTCCCTAAAGATGAAGGACTGACAAAACCACATTTATCCTTCCAAATTCCGAGTCCATTAGTTATAGTACAGTTTCTTATTTCTTCTAGTTCACCATCAGTAAACTTCGCCTGGAACCCCATACGCTTGTTTTCAAAGCTATTTAAAAACGTTTGGTATAAGATGGCCTCTCGATGGCGTACTAAATGGATGGCTATGGTTGCACCCCCTTTCCATGCAGCATAGAAATATATACTATAGGTGCCATTCCCATAATCAAATACCCTCCCTGCAGTTCTTGTACCAAGCTTTTCATTTGTCATCACGCCTTGTAGAAAGTCTCCGCCACGTAAGCGTCTATTCCCATACTCATCATAGGCTTCCATAATGACTTGAATGTAATCACCCTTTCCGAAGGCCTTGTCTTGTACTAGTGATAACCTGAAGTACAAAAATGGTGACATTTCAGGATTGGAAAGAAAGAAAGAAAGAAAGAAAGAAAGAAAGAAAGAAAGAAAGAAAGAAAGAAAGAAAGAAAGAAAGAAAGAAAGAAAGAAATCAGACGGGCGGGTGGATTGGTGGATTAACGGACTGATACATACATACATACATACATACATACATACATACATACATACATACATTCATACATACATGTAGTAAGACAGACAGACAGATAGACAGACAGACAGACTGGCAGGCAGATAGATAGACAAACAGATAGTGAGACAAGCAATCATGAAGCCGCTACGCCCGGTCAGTGAGACTGAACCCAAACATAAGCATTCCTCTGGAAGATAAAAGGTTTAATTAATTTCCATAATTAACATCACAAAAAGTATCTCTTTATTCATAAGAAAATAAAACATGACCATATATGTTGCAGATGGACGGAAGGACGGACGGACGGACGGACAGAACGGACATGCAGACAGACAGATAGACAGAATTGTAGAGATAATAGAACATAATTTGAAAACATTATGAAATCAATTCTCGCTAGTTCAAAATGTTTATTTGTCTTTACGGCTTGATAATATACCACTGTGTGTACATTTCATTCATCATATTTCCAACATTTACACAATATCATAATATCACAGACACAGAAGATAAACACTTAAACATAGAAATTAGTATACAGGTGTATCGAACAATTTGTCGTAATCATGAAGCAAACTTAAAATATAAAAGTATACAATTGTCTTACTTTGATTTGGAGAGTGAAGTTAACCCAAAGGAGTCGATTTCTGCTTCAAATGGATTTAATTCTTTTTGAACGGTGTCACCCCGATTCAAATTACTATAAGACCACTCAAATTCCTTAATGGTGCTAATCCAGTCCATCCCAAAGTGACTGTAATTTATGTATGGAAACAGGCCATCGCGAGAGACTGCCTCTTTCTCCCTAAAATCAAGTAAGCCTTGTTTCGTTTGGGCAGATGCATCTGTAAACTTTTGTACTGGTGGTGTGATACCCTGTTTACGAGACACTACACTCCTTGCAGTCGTCTGGAAGGAATGATATTAATATTGTAAGAATTAGTTCTAAAGTTTCGATATGGATAGCAAATGTTTATATATGTTAATAAACCAACGCTTTAATCTCTTCAATCCTATACCAAGTCTGTGTTCATAACATAAGTATGTCATTGAGCAACGTGTCCTAACGTAGGAGACATGTCTTAACTTTCATAAAGTTACTCAATACCATTTCTATAGGCCAGTATCATATGGTGCCATCATGGATAGGGTTAGGTTCTGATTGTATTGCCTAATTGTCAAGCAAGTTCGAACAACCAAGTTTCCAAAATGGTAGTTGGAGCGAGATTATCAATCAAATATTGTACTATGGCTACATACTGGTGCAATAGAAATAATAGAACAATGACAAGTAAGTGAAAATTGTTGATATTGTGATTAGTGAGCGATATGTGGAAACAAAGTGTAAACTCAATTAATGAGTATGTATATGTATATGTATATGTATGTATATAACTCGGTGAGTATCAATCTGCTAAGAGAGTGTTCTATACCCCAGTGGCAGAGCGCAATAGTTTTGGTAGTACTGGAAGAAACCAGTTGTCTGATGATCGCACAATGCGTGAAACTCCGAGTTACAACCAAGAAAGAGTTCCAGTACTACCAAAACTATGTATATATATATATATATATATATATATATATATATATATATATATATATATATATATATATATATATATATATATATATATATATATATATATATATATATAACTCGGTGAGTATCAATCTGCTAAGACAGTGCTCTATACCGCAGTGGCAGAGCGTAATAGTTTTGCATATATATATATATATATATATATATATATATATATATATATAAGGTGATTGCAATACTTTATCGCGACTGATGAAGTTCTGTTTCAGCCTGTGGGTAAATAGCTTCTGTTGAAAGTTAAGACAGCGAATACAAACTTTCTTACGCTAATGGATACCATGACTAAATAAAAAAATGTGTACTTACCGTGCTTTCCAAGGCAACATATATGACAAACACCGTAATTGCAATGAATAGAATAAATTTCCCTTTTGAACCTATCCTATTCTGTGAAGATGTCATCTTAGTGGCCAGATAACACGACAGCGATAAATGTTGTTATGCGAATCAGTAAATATATCTGCTATAATAAAGTTGAGCTAGGTATATATAGAATTCTGCTCTGGATTAGCTGTGTACCTATGTTACATACATATTAAATCAATCAATTTAAAATATTTACGATTTGAGATAATGCCATCAGTTGCCACCAAGAAATACAACTTAATGTTCAAAAAGGATTTTAAAATCTGGATATATGTGAAGTAAAGTATGAGTAATGAGAGTTTTAGTTGATTGCAAACTTTTTAGTATGATCATATAATTATAATAATATATCACCAGATCACGACTGCACTGAACAATGATGAATGTGCTTCGAACACACTTCAATGACATCTAAACGAAAAAACTTTATAATTATACGTGACCAACATAAGCAATAGTAGTATTACAACATAAAGGCATGAGCAGGAGTCGAGGACGGGTGCACCATTGAGCTGAGGTTTCATGCTCTAGAGTTACATACATAGATTATCATCGATCACTGTGACACGTTAACGTTGATGATAGAATTGAATACCTCGAGCTCTTCGTGTCAAACTCATACAACTGAGCTGTATACACGAGTGCATGTACGTATATATATACGCTTATTACCTCAACAGACATAGATTTAAGGCTCGCCATTTACCTCTCCAACGAGATGGTATCCTCAGTAAACTGGTTCATAAGGTTTCAATTTCAATAATATAGTAATGTTCTCTGATACACAACCAAGTTACCTTAGTTCATACCTACGTTTCGGCAACATGACTGTTGCCTTCCCCAGGAGAAACTGACTGACATTAGCTGTGGAAGGTTGGCATAATTACACAGAAGTGTCCATGCTTGTATGATATCGGTTTATTTGAGGTGAAAATGCAGTATTCTCTGGTAACAGATGTTAGTTCATAGTCCGCCAGACTGATGTTGATCAATAGTATGATGCAATGTTGCAAAAATGTACTGAGATTGCAGGCAAACGTAGTACACCACTTAAAAACGTGATGCGTTGTTTTAGAAAAATACGTACGTTCATCGTCGCACTGAAGAGTCCATATTAGGTGAATCTCTATTGTTGAAAATTCAGGCTGTGAATACAATCATTCTTATTCTACAAAATGTCATTGGTAAATAAATGTTTGCGTACTTACCTTGTATTCCAATATTGCATATGAGACAAACGCGATGATTACTAGGAAAAGAATACATTTCCCCCTTGAAACTACACTGTTCTGTGACGATGAAATCATAGCGGTCAAATCACACGGCAACGATAAACATTATCTAACTTTCGTAATTATTCATTACGATAAACGTTGTTTTTGCCACTCAAGAAATTACTATGTATACTCGCGGATTTCTGCTCTGGTAATATCTCAACAATACCTATGCGATAGGTGTGTGTGTAATGTATTAATAACTAAAGATATACATTAACACATATGCCACCAGCCTTTATTCATTTATAGTTAAACAATATAAAATCTTCTTTTTCGCGGTAACATCTCCATCTGACACACAATTACCTCTTTCGGTGCATTACAAAGCAAGCCTGGATGATGTTACTAGAAGTCCAATGTAATTAAGCATTGGTATGACTGACAATTAAAGATCAAAAGGCCGCCTAGCGTTTGAGTAACCGCAACCAGGATCCTAACATTATGAAAAATTAAAAATGAAACGCACACACATATATACAAACACACACACACACACACACACACACACCTTGTTGCTAACGTTTATCATTTTGCTTAGAAATCCGTTAATCATTGAAATCATACACTTAATTTTTCCATGCCGTTTGTTCACAGGCTTTATTGATTCGCTGGCATATCACACGCTATACTAAAATACATAGAACAGGGATACACAGCAAATATAGAGATATATAGAAACAATGAAAATGATTTGTAATATGATTGCCAGTACCCCCCGGTATTGTGAAAATCACATTTACTTCAATTACTGAATCTGTCCAAACACTTACAACACATGTCAATCAATTCAATTCGTGTGTGGACAGTTTCGATATTATCTCATAGGTTTTTTAATTGTAAATTGTTTTTGATTTTATTTTAAATATTGCTGTTTCATTTATATTTAAAATCAGTCCCATATCTTATTTTGTTTCAAGCTGCTGATTCTGCATGTAGTGATATGTTCTAATATATGAAATATTAAGAGAGTTTAGATGGGATGGATCAATGTGTCACAAACATTCAAAAATATGCAACATCCGTCTCCATCACATAAATATAATGTAAAAGCGCAAAGCATTTCCACTTGGCTATAATAGTAGCATGTCTATGTTTATTGTCCTTTCATGATCAATTCAACACCATCCTCGTATTAATTAGTCAAACCAAGAAGGCACCTAAAGTTGTGCAATAGGTATCTTGCAAATCCGACATGTTGAATGTTGCATCATGGGAAATGTGATAATAAATACTCATCAATTAGCATTATGAACAATGTTGATACATTGTTTGTAACCACAAATAATCAATTCATAGTTACCCTGACCATTTCGGGAGGTTTATTTCATCGCGATCGGTAGCTCTAGATTAGGTATTACGATAAGCTCATATAATCCCATAGTCCTTTGCGTTTGAGCATACTCAGTCTGGATTGCAAGTTCCCAAATTAGGAGAAACTGACGATGATTACTGAGATGGTATCCTTTTCTCATCTAAATCCTTTCATTGCCCTGTACTGTTCAAACCCTTACTTTAAGAAAGTATTTAAATTAATTATTAAACAATGATGCCATATATCTTCTATCTGATTGGATGAAAGCAAACAATGGTGGCATTGGTGATAATTAACTTAAAATGATATCGTCAGTGAAATGATAACTTATCATTTACAAAGACCATATGCTGTCGCACTGATCATGTGATCTGATTGCGATTGTACTTATTTGATATACACTCGACCAATCAGGTTTTATGTAGGGATATCATGTGAATACTGTACTCAATTTTTTCTCCGTAGTCCTCATTGCGCCTAGCCTTATGCAACACAAATAAGAGAAGAGAAATTGTGGATTTTGCAACAAATATGACCCATATTTATCAAAGAGTAATGTGAATCTTGAATACAAAATTAGTCTGCAATATACATGCAATTGCTTGATATTGATACTTGAGCCTTAAGGTCAAGGGATTTCAAACAAAATTGATGCTCCTTGGTAGACACCTGAATGGACTCGCTATGTATAACAGTTATAGGGTTATGTGGAAATTCGTTATTGTTTCTACTAATATAGCCGCCGTTCAGTAACAGACTCACTGTATGACCATCAAAACTAATGCGAGAGTTCATTCCCCATATTCTAGATCATCTCTGAACGAAATTTAAAGGAATTTAGTTCGTATTTAAATGTCATAAAATGCCTGTAATCTTTCTGCTGGCTTGTATATTTGAAAGTTTATTGATTTCAGAGCGTTTATTTATCACTAAATATTCTTTCATGATTTTTAAATCAGAAAACATTGCATTTCTTTATAGAATTTTAAGGCGAAGACAGTCTTGTGTTAATTGTTATGTTTTACATCATTGTTGTAAATAAAATGAAGAAGAATAACCAACACCGAAAAAAGTTGCTCGTTTACCTTGTTAAAATCTATATATTAACGGAAATACGTTTTTAATGTGCTGTTCGTGTCACAATTGAAGGTAAACTCATGTTATGGCTAGACCTTAAACGCAGGTTGTATGGATCTATGACCATATTCTGTTAGCACGAGATTGGTGTTTCTGATGTGCTCATCTATCAATTCACGTAAAACGGATGTGTATGGGTCAAACATTCGCTCTTCATTTTCCTGGGGTGGTTTTCGGTGGAAATTCCCTTCGTTGTTCTGCGCAATGCAACGGCGCCGTTCTACCGTGAATGTAAGGTTAAGAAATGACAGCATGCGGTCAATACTGGACATCATGTCGTTCATCAAATCTTCATAGTGAACCACTAAAACAGGTGTTGTATTTTTCAGCCAACACGTGACACTGCTTTCCCATTTTGAACTGAATGTGTTCACAAAATCTTCCCAATCTGAATTGACAAAGAAATGACATAACTAATCAGACATTTAAATCATAGGATGAAGCTACAGTATTTTTTCAAAACAGTCACAGATTATCACTCTCCGATTTTACTGTTGTATTTGTAAGAATACATACAAAGGTATTGCAAGTGTCATGATATAATGTCAGATTATTGTCAGATTGTATAATAGAATAAAGATTTAATTTGAGAACAATTCAATACATACTATACAGCAGAATGTGAGCAAAATTTTATCAATAGTCCATTTTGACTCTCAGCTAACTTTAATTCACCATTTTAGCTACTAACCTTTCAGAATAAGGGTGGGCTTTTCTGAGATGAGAATTTCACAAACAAACAAACAAAAACAAACAAACAAACAAACAAACAACATAAAAATGTTCGAATTGAAAAATCACCAAAAACAGTGTTAGGTCCTTACGGCATTAATGTCCTCAACTGTATTATACCCCAATACCTGTACACATCTTCATTGAACTATACAATATTCACACCCTAATTAGGGCTGTGCCTTTCCTCGCCTTCGACTCGAAGTACCAAGGCTCTTCTGTCAATTGTATTTCCTCAGTAGGAACTAAGTTAACCATTGGGAGATAATATACATTAATATAATTGTCATGCCATGTACATGCGGTCACCGAGGTTTTTATCAAGTTGAAGTTCCACACATTACAGCTGATGAAAGACAGATACTAACCTTCACCTGTCATATTCTGTCTTGGAAAATACCCTGTATGGTTTGTATGTCTTCTACTGTACTCTGTTATCAGAAGGTCGTACGGATTTCGAATAAGCAAAATCGCAGATGAAAACTTTTCATTGCAACCATGTATTTTAACGATGAGAGTATTGCCTTTCTTGAAATCTTCAAGCTGGCCAAGAAAACCTGTTGTTGCCGCCGATAGAAAACGAATAGAGTGATGGCTGTATACATCCACTTAGGAAATCGTATCACATTGTTGCTGTGTTCTATTTAACTTTTATCGTCAACTATCTATCCAGTCAACTGTACAAAACATATTCAAAGAAGAGTAATTCCTTATAATTAACAAGCTGTACATGATAAATAACAAATGATTTATGATCTAAGTGATCATTGTCTTTGAAATTATATATCATCGTGATGAATCATGATCCCTTCTATAGAGATTATATATTGTCTAAATGATCGATTATAAAGAGATTGTGTTTAGTTTAGATAATCAATTCTATTGAGATTGTCTATGATGCAGATGATTCCTTCTATAGAGATTATGATACATAATTATTAGACAGAGTTCTTAACCACTACACAGTAAAAAAGATTGTGAGAAACCGAGGTTCAATAATCATACACATGACCATGAGTGAGTGAGTATAAGGAATTCATAATGCTGTTCTGCTATGGTAAATAATAACTGAGGGAAATCCTTAAATGGTAACTTTGTTATAGTTAGTCTACTTGACAGTTTAAACAGGAATGTCACTCCATGAAATAAACTTTGGGTTCTCTGCAGTAATTTGAGTTCTAGAGAGTGATTTCACATGACATACTTTTCGTTCAGATGCCAACAAACCCTAAATTGAACTATTTTTTCACCTCTAGTGTGTTTTCAGTGGAACATCATTATTGATGGTTCTTACCAGACAGTTATATTTAATAAATATTTAATATATAATATTTAATTTATATTTAATAGATGGAAATTGAATATTCACAATTCTACATTTCTTTCAGATAAATGTTTATGAATATACCTCGTTCTTCTGTTAGATATTTATGCCTGCTAAGTGTAATGAGGGTGTACCACTGAATAAAAGAACACGAAAGGTGAAAATGCATTTCCATTTAGAAACGAAATTAAATGAAGAGACATCATGACATTACTACAGAACCTAAAATTTCTGAACATACATTTATTTCGTTGAGTTATATTTCACTGTTAATGGAGTTTAAGGAAACGTTGATGTCAAACATTTATCGTCGGCTTCGTCTTAGACATAATAAGTTAGCAAGCCCCTACCCAAAAGTGTCTTGTTTATCAATTAACCTGGCATAGAGCCGTACTATAACTTTCATATTAATAAGTGTTTCGAACAAAAAAGTGATATTACACTGAATGTGTTTCGAATTACAAACATATTTTACCTACCTCCATTATAGAGATTTTTATCATCGCCAGTAGCTCCAGTGTAAAATCCTGAAGCAATCTCCAGGAGGTATCTTGTCCAGGTGTTTCCAGATCCAGGAAAACTTGTTAGAGCTACCAGGGGCCGAGTATCTACTGTCCAGTTGGGAAATCGTACTGTGCAATCCACTGTGAGTTGAAAACAAACATTCCAGGGCTTATTTATTATTTATGAGGAATGATATGACCTTTCAGAAGACCTGCACGATATCGATCATGCTCTGGTTGGCGTAGGCATTCTAACGTGTATCTAAACCCCTCTATTGAGACACCGATAAATGTGATGAATATGACTTTGATATAATTAACTATTTTGAACAGTGAATGATCATTACTTATTATATAGAAGCTCAGAATTTCATTGGTTGCATTTTACATGCATTCTTTGTATATATCATCTACAATACAGCAAGATTACGAGGACATATCTCAAAATAGTACGTTCATTCTTTGAACGATGTTTATCATTCTTTCATAGAAATGTCGATGGGTGAAAACAGACAGCTAGAATATGAAACATATAATAACAAAATATATACTAGATATATCACAAACTGGTTCAAATTCAATTCTCAGAGTATTCACTGGTTGAGACAGTTTTTGAAGGAAAACAATGACGTAAACTTTGTATCCAAACCAATTTTACTTACGCGTGGATGCGTCCTTATTCCAGTGTGCTCTTGTCAGAATGTACGGCACGTTTTTTCGAAGAGTGGAATTTCTGATTACTAAAAAAACAAATGTCACAAACAGACTTGAAATAAAGAAAAGCTGCCACTGGCGCATCATTTTTACATCAATGACATCGATACAAAAATGAAGGGTGACAAAGATTGAAAGCCAGTTTTTCTGTAAACCAGATTAAGTAACATGTGTTACGCGACAAAATCCTTGCATTTCCGGTACAATTGTTATAATTATGATAACAGTAATTTACATTTATACTGCGCATGATCCAGGCGCTCACACTTGATGCCCCTGACATGGTTCATGGCGCAACGGTCTTTAGCTTCCTCAACTCCCTGGGGAGCACACAATCCATTGCATGCCTCTATAAGAGCAAATGAATAAGTAATTAAATCGTAACCCTGTACTACAAGGTCCCCAATGATACAGCTAGGCATAGTCCTGGTTAAAATGTTGTCCAACGACATTAGCCATTCAGAATGTTATCACTTTATTTGTCAGTATCTACCCTTCATGCACGCCTTTCAAAGCACTGCAAATTCTTCTCCGGCTATGGTGCATGGTTTATTTCAAAACGATTTGTTGATGTTGATTGCGTACACAAAATACATATCCTCGAGGAGGGGGGGGGGGGCAGGGGAGGGGATGGGAGTATTTCTAAGATATAGATTAAATAAAAGAGGAGGTAACGCCCAAAAAATGCGCCGTAATTTTTTACAAATATATAACACGTTATTTGATATGTACTTTGTATCACTGTGTAGTTTGATACACAGTGAATTATTTCCAGCGGTATGTAGTAAAGCGATACATTACTGTCTCAACGTTTTGTACACTTTCGAAGTCATTAGCAAATAGACTATTGGGCACCAGCTTTCACCTCAATCGAATTGAGTAAGAGTTTTCTTGTTATAGTATAGGTAATACCAGAAATGAAAAGGTAAGGCTGGTACTTGCGATAGGATAATGTAAATGAGTATTCCTAATCTACCATAATCTCCTCGCGCAAATCTGAAAAGAAATTAAATTTATCTATATCTATGCATATACTCCTGTTCGCCTACTTAAACACTTTCAGAGCAGATTTGTGCACTTAAAAAGAATCAATATTTTTCTCGGTCATCACAATTGTTGACCTAGCAAATAACTATGAAACGGCAGCAGGATATATCATGTCACTCGCGAAAATAACTCCTGTAAGCCCCACTATCCATTGTGAGGCCTTTGAGTTCTCTGATTGTGTATTTCATTTTGGAAATCTAACGATCACTGTGAGCTATATGTATAGTAACAATTCATCAATATTTTACAAAAAAAATCATAACAACAGATTAAAATGGTTATATATTCCCATTTGAGAATTGGAATGTCACAATAAGCATCAATCACTATTAAGGAGTCACAGCAGACTATTCTCCTATACCAAATAAATACAGTACATGTATTTGTATATGTACTTTCAGGCACAGAACTGGTCCCATCAATTTTGCTCTGTATTTTTCAATTTGAATAATTCTTCTAAATGACACTATTTGGAGAGTATTACTTTCAGCCTACTTTGCAACTCGTGTTGCTGACAGAACATTAATTGTGTCTGCTTGTTTAATTGTCTGAGTTAAATGTCTGAGTTTTGACAATAGCACGACTCATAAAACGGTTGATTTAATGTATATTTATGTGGCTATTTCTACATCTCGTTAGTTCCTTAATCAAAAATTTTACTAGGATATGATTGACAAAATTTGTGAGATGTATTTATACTAAATACCCTTATTTATATATCACTACACGAAATTTATTATGAGATATGTGCGCATCAATTACTCTCTTTTCAACATCATTTACAAAATTTGTTATGAAATTTATGTATACCAATTGCCCTTATTTGCGCACTATTTCAAAAAATCTGCTGCGCGCGAAAACTGTGAATACTACTTACCCTAATTTGCATACCATTTTACAAAATAAGTCGTTACGGTATTATTACCTTATTTATGGAGTAGGATTTTAACTGATGAACAGATTGTAAAAATTCTAAAATTCGCAGCAAATTAGAATGTGTAACAGAGGATGGAAATGGTAAAAAAGAGTAGAAAACACACAAAAACACAAAACACAAACCACAAAAGAAAATACAACACAGCAGGAACCCAGTACATTTAGTACAGTACATGGTAGAAAATAATTACATGTCTTGCACCTATACTCGTGTAGGATAAAGAACTTAT
Source organism: Glandiceps talaboti (assembly GCF_964340395.1). Classification (NCBI taxonomy): domain Eukaryota; kingdom Metazoa; phylum Hemichordata; class Enteropneusta; family Spengelidae; genus Glandiceps; species Glandiceps talaboti. The sequence goes on along the minus strand of NC_135569.1, from coordinate 7,574,533 downwards.
TTCTTTTAGTTAGGCCTCAGCGCCCCCCCCCCTTAATTGGATACATTGACATTTGTTTCTGAGAGCACAATCAATTTAAAATCAGTATGTAGTAGAATGTAGTTCTATGAATACAAAGCCCTCGTTCCCAACATGTATTACTATGGCAACATATAATGGTACCCACCTCCAGTTATTTGCATTATAATTGATTCAATGCCATTTGCCAATAACCATCATTTGAAACTAGACAATGAGACAGCTTCTAATATGGTTTCTATCTAAGCAAGAGACACTAAAATCAGTTATATAATTTGTAATGTTTGTCATTTTTCAATTCCATCTAAATTGTAAATTTTGCTAGTGTGAAAATCTAATTCGAGTCTCATAACTGATGTCACAAGTTGAGGGCTACCCAGTAAGGCCATCTTGATTGTTGTATTCAAAGTAGTTTTGTTAATTAAATCGCATAATGAACGCACAGAGGTTATGATACCTATCATTCTAATTTGTCACATGAAATACATAATAATGTAATCTCCTGGAGTGAAAGTTGTAGATTTGCGTGAATTGGTGAAATTGTTCAACGAATGTTTTTTTGTTTTTTTTTTTTGTAGTTCATCAATCATCATTCAACAACAAATGTTTGTTTTTGCAGTTCATCAATCATCATTCAGAAATTTGATATTCATTCTTATGTTCTTGATACTATTTACAATGATTACGAAACATCCACACACACCTGTATAAAATCGGATTACAATAATGTTCTATTCAAGCAATTCCTATATCGATATTCACTAAGCTGACACATGTTGTAAATATGTAGATATTCCATTTATCATTCTGACGTTTATAACTTCCACGTTGTTATACTTTTCAGTTGTGAATCAGTTGTGGGCAAATATTGGTGGCGCACTTGGTTTTGGGATCGGTCTGTCGTTAATTACCGTTGTTGAGTTTTTGGAGTTCATCTAGAGGTTACATTGCGGAGGAGTCGAATCATTGGGAGGATGAATAAACTGAATGACCACATACCTAAGATAAAAACCATGATTCATTTATGGATAACCATCAATAAGGACGAAATCTATTTATATATCAGCTTGTAGACTATAATTTACACTTATCAATCATTTTCCAAAATTGTATTATACAATGAGCGGATGACGCATGCATGAGAGTAATTTACATACGTAATTGCAAATGACGAACGTATGAAAATAAATGATACAGGCTTAAACTAAGATAAATTGTGAATGGATGCAGGGTACAGTCCGGGGGTACAATTCACCAGCTTATACATGACAAGCGTCCCCATACATGAAAAAATGTATCACTTTATCTTTGTCAATCTTTTTATCATGTGTTCATTTATTTGAAAAATCTAGTAATCTTTTCACTATAACGTTTGAATAAATTATGTTGGTCGCGCATGCAAGATTGCTTGAAAAATCACAATTGTGGTTGTAAACAACAACAACAATAACAACAACAACAACAACAATAACAGCTACTACTACTACTATTACTACTACTACTACTACTACTATTAAAACATGATGGCTTAGAATGGTCATAATGTCAGTCAATGGGGAATGTAAAGAGATAGTGCGTATACCAGAGGTTGCGACTGTAGTAATATTACAACACATCATCATGGACTTTCCCAGGTGGAATGCAGAAATCAAAATTTAGATGTGAATTAGAATGTCTGGAAATATGCCAGTCGGCCAGAATGTTTATTGATTCAGAAATAATAGGTGGGTAGTGTTATGTATTGAAGTGGTGTTCTGGTTACTTTGTTGTGAGGAGTTGGACACTAGCCTGACAAAATACCTGGTCTGTAAACTTAAAGCAAACCCGCACTATGACATCCGTATGCAAAGGGGAAATTGCACTACAAGGCAAATTCCGCGCAAATGTAAAGATGCGTTCTTGTATCCAACTGACTGGCTGCTACACAGAGGGCGGACTTCCCTAGACTATCCAGGGGGCTACCACCTATCAGATAAGGGATTACACCACTATATCTCCTACGGGCAACTTCACTATTGTATTTCTGTTCTGGGGAGGGGGTCCTGAAAACAGAATTCAAGTTACGGGAAATGATTTCAAAAGAATTAATAACAACAAATACTAGCCCATACTCAGTATAGACATTGGCAATGTCATTGCAACTTCTGAATCCATATTCACTTGGCTTTGATTACAACATTTATTGTACAATTGATGGAAGTGAAGTGAACCGAATAACCGGAACCAAACAAATATATTTTAGGCCTAAGTTACAAATAAAAACGGACATAAAATACATGAAAAATCAATTACGTAGAAAGACTAGATATAGACTAGATATAAAGACTTAATATATTGGAAACTAAATACCCTTGCCAAATATGAAACAGGTTACCTCAGCATCACTGTCGTATACTCAGAAACATGAGGTAAACTAAATTTTCCTGTCATATTTAGAAACATTTCTGGCAGAAAGAGAGATATGATTTGACGAGTATCTTTCATCTGAATGAAAAAATGGGACTAATAAAATGATACCTCCCAAAGTACCCTGTACTTTTATATATATATATATATATATATATATATATATATATATATATATATATATATATATATATATATATATATATATATATATATATATATATATATATATATATTGGTATCCTGTATGTATATGTATATTGGTAAAAGTTGTGGCGACTTCTAAAGTTTCTCATTTACCGAGCACCAAGAACCAATGCCTGAATTGCGGGTTATGATGACGTAGGAAGACTAGGGTATAAAACCTATATTTTGTTCGAACGCATTTTTCTAACTTGTGTGCGGTATAATCACATTATGAAATTAATATCTAATACAGCTTACTTCTGCGTAACTTTCTCCAAAACATCTGTTCTTTCTGGATATTTCGCCTGGAATTTATGGAACGCGCTCAAAGAACTAAGGTAACCAACAAACCCTTCAACAGTAGTATCGATTTGATCTATTGTATCATACCTGTAATCAAATGCACAAAGAAAGTAAAATTGGATATAGATGAAATGCAACAGTTTCTTTTCACACAATATAAGTCTTGTATAAACACTGTTCGCCAGGTATTTTTCTCATTTTACATTTTGATGGCATGTCGTGTGCAGCATAGGTTATTGCGGTAGTTATACCTGGTCCATTAGTTCATGAATCTAACCCAACACATTGGAAATACATATACTTTATTGACACAAATCAATGTGTAAGTGTTTATAAACACAAATGTTACCTTTCCCTTTCCTCATATGGCAGTTCTATATTGGTGTACTTAGTTTCCACGTGTTTATGTCCGTCGGTCCAGAAATCTCGTAATAGTCCATAGCGAAACTGTTTGATAATAGGAGAACTATTCTGTTTAGATTGTCTCAATATCATGCGCTATTCCAGATACCGAAGTTCCAGTCATAAATGTGGCAAAGTGAGAGATACTGTTTTGTATTTAACACTGATTATACGACAACATCAGGAATAAATTGTTTATAATAAATATAAACTCTTTGCGTATTATCACAATGGCACTTGTAATGTATATTGTGACTACTGGTGCACATTTTTAACTACACCGTATTTACGAATGAAACAGTTCAGCGGTAACAATGTGAATAACGAGTAGTAACTATTTACCTGCTGTCTTTTCGCTACAATACCCCAGAAAATCATATGAAGAGTTATACCAGTGATAACAGGTATATGGCGTAGTACGTGAAATCACAAATATATTTTGACATTTGGCAAGGTCCTCATATCCTTGTACTATTTAATGCGAATTTGTGATAAATAGTAAACATATGTTAGTGATTTCTTACTTCATCGTGTACTGCTTGGAGTTCAGGGCCTTTAGCATGTCTGGGAAACTGTACATTACCGCGGCCATATACAGCGAGACAACCATTTGGCTTGAGTACCCGATCAACTTCCTTGTAAAATTTCTTTAAATCAAAGAAATGAACAGCCTGTGCTGCTGTAACAAGGTCTGCGGTGTTGTCCTCTGCTGGGATACAGTCTTTAATGCGAACACTGGAAAACGAGAAATCAGTAGTTGTAATCTTTGATACCTGCCATGTTGTCATTGCATCATTGTGAATATATAGAGGTTGGCCACTTGATGTAATGCTGTCTGGTCAACCTCACCTACAAAGTTGTAATACCCTTTTCTGAGTTATTACTTATCGGTCAATTATTGATCATTTGAGAAGATTGAAATTTTAACAACACGTCATGTCTCCCTCACAATGCAGTGTGATGGGTGGGAATTCGAAGGCAAGCCAGGATGCCAATTTACTCGTATGAGCTGGTAAGGATCCACACTCTAAGTAAGATTGGACTTTACTTCAAGCAACAGAACCATTGTTTAAACTAAAATTACACATTTTAAGTAATTATAGACTTCATTCATTGGCTTCAAGTAAATGTTTGAGTGACTGAAGAAAGGAATCGAAGAAGCAGAACGAAAATACCATTTCAAGGGCATATACATAAACTAACTTGGTAAATAGCATGACAATATTAATTAGAAGAACTATAAAGCATGCGCAGTAAACACCTTGTAGTATGAAAGTGACCAATGATAAGCTTTAATTTAAAAAAGAAAACGACTGTGTGGATCAACATAGCAAATATAAACTGAGCTAGTTTTATTCGCAAAATCAAGGATTCTTCCTCGAAAAACGTGAAACGTGTGGTGAGTACTCACTGATATTTCACATTTCTTGGATGATCTGTCTTATTGGCTTCTTCTATCTGAGCTTTACTGACGTCGCATCCTATGACTGTGTCAAAATGATTGAATAGACTCCTTGTACTTTGACCAGTACCACAACCTACATCAATGGCCAACCTCCATGGACCTGGATTCTGTGAAGCAAATATAACATGGCACATACAATTAATCATATGACAAATGCTATTAAATGTTCCTAAGGATTTGAAATTTTGAAGGTTTCCCTTACTAAACACTTACCCAACTTTAATATTTGCATCTTTTATTTTAAGCTAATAAGTCAATTATAATGAGCATTGGGGCCAATTTACCTGAAATCAAAGCTCATAAAAGCTTTGTAAACTGTTGCATTGGGCCTAACAAGAAAATTGTGTGGTTCCGATTATTCTCAATTTTAGAATAGGTGGAGTAGGTAGATTTTTTATTTTATTTTTTACATGTATATTTCTAGTTCAGGTAGTTATGTTTCCCGTTGTTTTCCATAATGCTTCTGTGTTTTGGTTTCTTCAAATCAGATGTACAGCCATTACAGATTGGATGAACAGTTTTATATTGTCTTTTTTAAGATGCTGCCAGATTACACATCCACTTTTTCTTTTCCCGACTTATTTTATTTTTTTCTCTTGAATATTAAAAAATAAAAAACGTTTAGGGTCGGCAGTGAAAAACTAGCTATAAAAAGGGTCGGGTAACCGGAACCAAACAACTTTGTTTTATAAGTCTTGCTCCTAGTTTCTTGGAAATAAAAAATAAAACAAATTTGGATGCTTACTATGTTTCTTAAAATCGGCTATATTTTATTATTCAATAGAATGTAAAATACACTATTCAGCAGTAGCCACATTGCATTCTAACATAACCTAAGGTCATTGACCTATATATATCAAACACATTGTATAGTGACCCTTAATTTGTGGGTTTTTGTTGTCGATTGTAACGTTAACTGAGAGCAGTTTTTGGTTTTCTTTAAAAAAAGTAACAACAAAAGCGTAATTATTATTTTAGAGACGCGTGCTACGCTGAAAGCAATACAAACCACACCAGTACTATTCGAATAATACAAATTTAATGTATTTCAAGATGGCGCCACACAGGCTATTCCGGTGTCACACGGTGTCACGAGAGTGAACCCTTGCGTCTGCATTGTTCGGACCATGGTAAATTAAACCACGAACTTTAAGCGCCTATCGTATACACTCAACAATACACTACAAGAGGTATACATAGGAAGATAAGGGACAGTCACTACCATTAACATTACGTAGGGTATTCGATACAACTACTAGTATGTCGTTTGTATACATGGAAGGGAAGAATAGGTCATGTCACTGTGCACACGCCATACTGTTAGTTAATAAAGAATTCCGTACAACTCTAAAGAAATCGCCGAATCTGTAAGTAGGCAAGCCAATACAGAGCTCACCATTACGATACCTTATACTGTAGGAATTCAATTATTTTGTCAGTCACTTCTTTTGGATACGTCCCTCGGTATTTCTGGTAAGCTTCAGCTATCGCTGTACTAGCGAAAAGTTCCGTGTATGACTTCGTAGTAGCCATATTACTGTGCACTTTTTTTAAGTCATGAGTCGACAGATAAAACATTTATATACTCCACTGGACAGGTCGCTCCTTCGGCCTTGGGATGCTTGGGTATGGGTGCCTGTTTGAGTTGGTTATCAGTCTTTGAATGATTTATCTTTACCTAGGGACTGATCACACAAAAGGTATCGATAGCACGATAATACACACACAGATAAGACCTAAAAAAAATTGTGTGGTTCCGATTACATTCAATTTTCATTTTATAATATATTTTTTTCATGTGTGGGTGTATTGTTCAGGTTTTCCATTGTTTTCCAAATGGTCTCTGTGTTGTTTATTTCTTCCTATTAGATATACAGCCATTACAGATTGGAAGAATAGTTTTATATTGTGTTTTTAAGTTGATGGCAGTTTCCGCACCCACTATTTCTTGCGAGACTTCACAATTTTTGTGATTTCTTAAATCATTTTTCTTGAATACGTAAAAAAAATGTTTAAGATCGGCGTGAAAAACGGGGTGGGGTCGGGTAACCGGAACCAAACAGCTTTTTTTATTTGGCCTAGGGTATATATATAAACGACGTCCTATTTTATAAATTTTGTAATGGTTTTTCTTGCGATAACACTCTTTGTTTCGACGATTTTATTAAATATAATTATAATTATCAGAATGTGAAAATCTCAGCTACTAGTATATGGTTTATCCCTCGATTGCAACTTTAACTTACTTATGCACATGACTCATTAAAATCAAACACGACAACATCTAACTTTGTGGGACACATGTACTTTATTATCATCAAAGGAAAAAAAACACGGTAAAGGAAATTTAAAGCAGATATACATTGTCGTATTACTGAAAAAAACCTACATTAATGACTAAATTATTAAATTGATACACAGACACAGTTGCTGTTGTTGTTGTTTTTGTTGTTGTTGTTTTTGTTGTTGTTGTTGTTGTTGTGGTTGTTGTCCATAGTAACAAATTTGACAAATGCCAAAAAAAAACAGACACCCGAAAATGCCACAGCTGATAATTTTGTAAAACATTTCGCTGACGCTGAGAAAATGTAGTACACAATGAAATACTCCCCTTTAGTTCATTTAGTATTTGTTGGATTTCAATAACATTTTCAACCTTGATTTTGTTTATGATAATTTCCCTGGTTTTCTTCCCATCAAGAGGAAGACCGGACGATCTATTAACAGACGTGTCTTCTGTGGTGGTGATTCCGCCTCAAGTATGGTCATAAACCTGAAAGAAATTATACATGAGCGGATGAAATGACGGCATAAAAACACCAAGACGATAGTCATATCTATGAATGGTATCATCCCTGTTCCTTATAATTCGATTTGATCTAATTCAATTTGGTTTGGTGGGGTGGGTGCCAGGGTGGGTTGGGTTTGGTTGACTAAATTTAGATATAATTGCTTTCGCATGATTCGATGTGATTAGATTGGATTTGTTTGACTTAATTCTAATTAATTCAACAAAAAGTATTCATGATGTCACAAACAAAACAGGGAAAAAATGCACAAAATAAATTAAAAATCTAAACACTGAATATCGTGCGTGAGGATTACATAAAAACTTCAAATTTGTGAATTTAATTCCTATAGGGCCTAATGAAAACAATTGTGTGGTTCCGGTTACGCTAGATTTTAAAATAGGTGGGGTAGGTAGACTTTTCATTTTATTTTTTTCATGTGTGGTTTTCCATTGTTTTCTATATGGTCAATGTGTTATTTATTTCTTCTCATCAGATGTACAGCCAGAACAGTTTTATATCGTCTTTTTAAGTTTATTTCTCGTGAGACTTCACAATTTTTGCGATTTTATAAAAAAAATTTATTCGCATATGTCAAAATAAGTTAGGGCCGGCAGTGAAAAACTAGGTGGGGGTCGGGTAACTGGAACCAAACCACTATTGTTTTAAGCCTAATAAAGCTTACCTTTGCAGCACTTTCTCCAAGATGTCTTTTCTTTCAGGATATGTCGACAGGAATTTATGATACGTAGTAATAGAACTAAGGTATCCAATACACCCTTCAACAGTAGTATCTATTTCGTGTATGGAATCATATCTGCAATTATATAATATTTCTTAAAATAAATATGGAAATATGAAGCACAATATTTTCTTTTTACAAGTCTACTTCAGTTTATTCGCCAAGTCTAAAAGTTTTAAGAGGTACAATGCATTATTAGCTTCCAAGAGAGATCGAGAAAGTTTGAAAATATATACGAAGTTAAATATTCAGTTAGTGAGAATTGTCAGGCGTGCCTTGCTGGCTATGTTTGTCTAGCTATAAAGTATTAAAACCGAACACAATTCATTGATTACTTCGAAATAAGATATATTCTTTCACTTCGTATGGTTAAAGAATTTGTCAATTTGTGAATGTCCGATCAAAAGTCACGTCATAACTTCTTGAAATGACTTTCTTCACGGAGTACATGTCATTGAATTTAGCTCATATTTCTTTTAAATGGAATAAGATGTGTGGTATAAATTGAAATACGGTGGCGATTACATCAGTAGTTCGCACCGGAATTGTAATGTATGCACACACTGTATAATCGTTACTTATAATTTGTTATTTATTTATTTATTTATTTATTAATCTTTCATATACAGACACCATTTCAGTGCATTAGCAATGTTCTCCCAATGGAACCTGTTGCAAGATTACGTACACAGAAAACAAACAAAACAAACAAATTACATAAACAAAAAGATTACCTGTCCGTCTCTTCATATGGAAGTGCTATATCCGTGTATCGATTTCGGCTGTGTTTATGTCTGTCCAGGCAGAATTCTTTTAACGTTCCATAGCGAAACTAAATACAAACATAACCAAACGTGCATTAGTTCAATGTTTATTATAAGCCCAGCACATGATATCGTAGATATACTTCATCTACAAACAATATTAATGCTGCAAGTGCAAAGCAAGTATTGATAGAAGAGAGTGTTACAACAGATATCACATATTGTGCAGATATCACCGAGAGTTATATGTAATGGTAGTTGTGGGCCTTTCATCACATTTTAATCTCAGACTGTAGCATTTCTATTGACTGACAATATTGTATACAAGTTTGCAATGTTAGACGGGCAACACACATGTCTTACAAACAGTTTAAGTATCTGCACATTATTTTAAAAAGGTAACTGTTCTAAAGTTTTTGCAAATCTTCTTCCTTTTTGATAAGCGTATTATATAATAGGTGAACACATTTTAGTGTTGGCCTACTTCATCATGTACTGCCTGGAGTTCAGGGCCTTTAGTATTTCTAGTAAACTGCACTACACCATGTCCATATATTGCCAGACAACCATTTGGTTTGAGTACCCGATCAACTTCCTTGTAAAATTTCTTTAAGTCAAACCAGTGAATCGCCTGTGCTACTGTAATCAGGTCTACGGCGTTGTCATCTGCTGGGATAGACTCATCACTGCCAAAGCTGGAAAAAAGGAAGTCCGCCATCTTTGTTTTCTACCATGTTTCCATTCATTTGTCAAGTATTACCAGGTTTCTTGATTTAATATTAATTGTTCATACTCCACTTTCTAGAAATGGATACCCGTTTGAGCTATTCATTGGCTGTAAACTATTGTCTCTCTCGCAATATAGTGTGAGGTGTGAGAAAGCAAATGAGAACACCATTTCGGCCTATATCAGACTTGACAAATAAATAAGTGGTTGGACATTTAACTGACATCAAGTAGATGTAATATGTTGGAGAAACACTTATGAAGCTTACTTTTGCGAGGGTATATCATAACTGGTGATGATGAAATAGATACAAAGACTTTGAGGAGTGCCAAAACAGTACATCCTTTTCATAACGGAGAGGGAGGGGAGGGTGCCATATAAGGGCCTAAGTACAAAAATGATATTTTGAGAAGAAAATACATATTTTCGTCCCCAGTTCATTATGACATTAAATCGTGTTTTTTTCTTCAAAATTATGTCTTCGCCCGGAATAAGCTTACACTTAGATAGGAGAGGAAACAACAAACTATAAGAACATTTTATTGGGGATTTGATGAATTATGTCTTCTTCAGGAAATAACACAAACAAACATCTTTTTTCCACTTGTCCTTTTTGACCCTAAGCAAACTGCAAGTCACGTCTTTGTGCAATTTTCTTTCAGAATAAGGCCTGAGATCAGAAATGGAGATTACTAGAGTTGATGCAAATGCAAAATCACAAAAATGGACTTCGGTCCTTCTAATACTAATCCCATCAATTGTGATAGTGGTGAATAGTTAAAATAAAGATTTTGCAGAACTACGTGTCGAATATAGACTGAATTGTATTTTGACCATATCTAGTATGTCTTCTTTTCCAACAAAAATGAAATGTTCTCTTCATCAAACTTGATTTGTTCAAACGGCATATAACACCAATTGAAAGTTAATGTCAGTGCATTTTTTGCTGTTGACATGTTTACTAGTTGTCATATGTTATCACACCCGATGCTTGCTCACTTACTCATATTTGACATTTCGTGGAGTTTCCCTGTCCTTTGCTGCATCCAACTGAGCTTTGCTTACGTCACATCCTATTACTGTCTCAAAGTGATCAGACAAAAACCTTGTACTTTGACCAGAACCACAACCTACATCAATGGCCAGCCTCCATGGACCCGGATTCTGTGCATAACATATGGACATATAGAAAAAAAATGTTAATCTTACTAAACACTGTTGTATTTTATCATCTGGTGCGACCAAAGCGTCACCAGCACGTCTTCTTGAATTGTCAACCGTGACATATCTTAACCAACATGGCTACACTTCCTTAGCGCTAAAAGTGAGCTACATTATCAGTTATTTAAATGTATCCTTGCGCATTCACTCTGATATTTCTGAGACATCAATAGGCTAATTATATAAACTGTAACAAATATACTTTAATTCTTGTCGTACAAGACGATATCATATTAAATATTAAGTATATTTTTATGTTGAGGAAAATGATAAAGCTAGCAACGTCTGTGACATATTTGCCTGGCCAGACGATAAAATGTAGCAATGTTTGTAAGATTTTTGTCAGACCAAACGGCATTTTATTTCACGTTTCATGGATTTTTGTTGTTGAATTGATGTTCTTCATTTTCATGGATACCTAAGATGCAGGGGAAGCAGACAGTCCCTACTATCTAATTATAGTAATGTGTTAAAAAGGTAACGTTGTGTAAAATCGGAACACGAACGTACACTAGACTGTGTATAGGTAAACAATAGCCAAGGTCGGGTCACGTGCAGAATACCCACCATGTTTTAGATATCAAATTCAATTCACACAACTCTTTGAATATCACCCAATTTCTAGACAAGCAAAGAAACAAATGATTCACCGTTACATTACCTTATATTTTAAGAATTCTATCATTTCGTAAACTACTTCTTTCGGATACGTCGGCCGGAATTTCAGGTAAGCTTCAGCGATCTCTGCACCAGCGAAAAGCTCAGTAAATGTGGTATCCATGACCGACCTTCTGTGATAGCTAGCGCTAGCAATGAGTCAGCGATACCAGATAAGGGACGATAGCACAATATCACATAAGTGAACTCCGTCCATTTAAGGGGAGGGCCTGGCGTCATTGCGATTGCTGAACTTCATTTTCGTACTTCTAACCAAATCTCGAATATTTTCACACCTCAGATGTTGATGAGTTGATAAACAACATTGCCTTAAATACAACATACATTGCTAAGTTTTTGGTATTATGGTAAATACATCATTCATTAGCTCGAACTTCATGTGTACCATCATATTCTACATTGCATCGATCATAGTGTTGTGACAGAGAGAGAGAGAGAGAGAGAGAGAGAGAGAGAGAGAGAGAGAGAGAGAGAGAGAGAGAGAGAGAGAGAGAGAGAGAGAGAGAGAGAGAGAGAGAGAGAGAGAGAGAGAGGAGCACAGATAGACAGACAGACAGGCAGACAGACAGACAGACATCAGAAAAGAAATCGTAAACAAGTGGAAGATGCCATCGATGTCAGCGCTGACATGGCCACAAATTTAAGATTGTTCTAAGTGACGAATCACACCAAAAATGATGTTAGCACCTTTTGACACTACTTTTAAACAAACTTTGATAAAGATATGACGCCATATTAATGTAAATGGCAGATAAAAGAACATTTTGCAGTATTTTATAATCAACTAGAAAGTTACCTCCGTGTTAACATAATAACATTTGTGATGCTGAAATATGAACGAATGTTAATGACACCCAAGAAATATTAAACGTTTAAAAACATAAAATGTGCTTAGCGGACATAACGAGCATTCCAATTGCTTGATTACTCAATAGAATTTAGCACATGTAAACACGATGAGATATTATTCAGGATAAACTAGGCATATATGTATATATATATATTAGTATCAATCATATTCATATAAAAATTGGTATAAAAAATGTTTTATTAAGGAGCTAATGGGATGTAGAAATAGCCACATAAATATTAATTGTCAATGACGCAATGGTTTTACGACTTGCTATTGTGAAAATAGAGCCATTGATATCAGATAATTCAGCAAACAGACAAAATTAATGATCTGTCAGCACCACGTGTGGCAAAGTAGGCTGGAAGTAATATTCTTCCTTTAGTGTCATTTAGAAGAACAATTCAAATTGTACAATACAGAGCAAAATTGATACCACTTCTGTACTTACAAATACATATACAAACACATGTATTATATTTATTAGGTGTGTGCTCTGACATTTTAATAGTGGTTAATGCTTGTTATGAAATTCCAACTATCAAATGTGAATATGTATCCATTTTATTTCATTATTTAATACCTATTTTCTTTTACGAGCACAATCATATAATTGTGTATTTATTTTTCCTTGCAATGTCACGGTTTTTAAAAAAAAATCTATTTGTGTCACAAGCATATAATTGTGTATTTATTTTTCCTTTCAATATCACGGTTTTTTTTAAAAAAAAGATATCTATTTGTGTCTGTTTTTACAAATTATTTGTCTACTAATATATTGATGAATTGTTACTACACCTATAGCTCATAGTGATCGTTGGATTTTCAAAATTGACACACAATGAGAGAACCCAAAGGCCTCACAATGGATAAGTGGGGCTTAGAGGAGTTATTTTCGCGAGCGGTGAGGTGTATCCTGCTACATTTTCAGTTATTTGCAAGGTCAACAATTACAATAGCGACTGTTCTCAAAGTGTTAAAGTAGGAGAAGAGGGCTATATACATCAAAATAAATGACATAGCTTTCATCTTGCACGAGGAGATTATAGTGTATTAGGAATACTCATTTGCATTATCCTATCGCAAGTAGAAGTACCAGCTTTACCTTGTTAGTTCTGGTTTCACCTATATATAACAAGAAAACTCTTACTCAATTCGATTGAGATGAAAGCTGGTGCCCATAGCTTGCAATTGTTTGCTACTGACTTCGAAACTGTACAAAACGAGAGGGGGAGACTAGAGAGAACGAGACAGACAGACAGACAGACAGACAGAGGAAGACAGGCATACACAAATCTGTCATCCCACTCATCACTGAATATATGATTTAGAAAGTATTGTGAAATGTTTTAATTTACTCAGTAAACGACCGCTCCTGAGGTTTAATTCGGGTCAAGTCATGTGCAAAATATTTCAGGTCCTCCTTTCAGACCATAATTTCCAACCCCACACCCTTTGAACCCTCGACTCTTTCATACCCCTTCCCCCATTTCTCTCCCCCCCCCGCCGTAAATTCTGACTCCAGCCTTTTTATCATATCCTCTAATGGAGACATGCAATGAATTGTATAATCCCCAGGGAGTTGAGGATGCTAAAGGCCGTTACGTCATGATCCATGTGAGGGGCATAAAAATGTAAGCGCCTGGATTATGCGCACTATGTAAATTTACATTATTGTATCGGATATACGAGGGTTTTGTCGTCAAACACATGCTACTTAATCTTCTATACATAAAACTACCTTTCAATCTTTGTCATCATCATTTTTTGTATCGATGTCATTGATGTAAAAATGATCCGCAAATGGCAGCTTCTTTATATTTCAAGTCTGCTTGTGACATTTGGTTTTTTAGTGATCAGATATTCCCCCTTCAAAAAAACGTGTCGTGCAGCCTGACAAGAGCACACTGGAAGAAGGACACATCCACGCGTAAGTAAAATTGGTTTGGATACAAAGTTTACGTCATTGTTTTCCTTCAAAAACTGTCTCAACCAGTCAATACTCTGAGAATGGAATTTGAACCAGTTTGTAATATATCTAGTACATATTTTCTTATACATTTCATATTCTAGCTGTCTGTTTTCACCCATTGACATTTTCTAAAAAAAGAATGTTAAACCTCGTCATTCAATGAATGAACGGACTAATGTCCTCGTATTCTTGTTGTATGATATATACAAAGAATGCATGTCAAATACAACCAATGAATTCGAAATTCTCAGCTTCTAAATTGAAATTATAATTGAAATTTATTCCCCACAAGAAATAAACATACAGAAAAGAAATAAATGATAACATCCAAAAGGAAAACGATTTCAAGTTGTGGGTGAGAGACTAGAAAATAGTTTTCGGAAAACTAATCGAGTCTAGCCACTCAATTTCAAAAGCATCAAATCGCATATCACAAAAAAATGTGGTGACTGTACTTGCTCAAATTAACACTGATTACACAGTTAGAAAACAACAAACAACAAGTGTCTCAATAGAGAGGTTTGGATAAACTTTAGAACGCCTAGCCTACGCTAACCAGAGTATCATCGTGCAGGCGTATACATCGTACTGACGCGTACAGAGTTTTGTATAGCTAAGCGGTCAGAACTCAAACTTGAAAGACCGTGGCATGTGCACGTGCACGTTGATAACTTCTGACCAAAAGGCCAACCACGTGACTTTGTTTTCCAAACATGTCGGTACTTTAGACGTTTTCTTTCAAGTATTTAAAGGAAAACAAACAAATAATTTACAGTTTCGTTTTCGAATTTAACATGAAATATTACATTTAAGATAAGAAAATGACAAAACTGAACACGTATTTACAGCTAGTTACACGTAGACCGCCCTTTTGACGTAGCATCGTCTGATACGAATCACGTGACTTTGACACTACGCATATAGAACACACGTAAATACAAACATCTAAACCACTCTAATTAGATTGAATATACTGATCAAAGTGGCCATTGATGTTAATATTAATATGATTCAAATAAACAAAATCCTTGACTAGGTTTTAAACATGCAAATAGGTATCTTGTATTTACACAGTTTTTTGAAATTTATTGTATATTTTTGTGCTGGAAATTACAAGGCAACGATTTTCTTTCCAATGTTTATGTAGACGAATACACACATTAAACACAGCACACTTTCTATGAAATCTATAAAGATTTGGTCTGTGTGACGTGGCTATGTTTCACGCCCCACACTGTACAATAGCGTTATCTATATACATGAATACATGTTTTGTGTAGTGCATAAGGAAAAGGTGACACAGTCCGAATCAACAAATGCAATCCAAAGTTTCGATTCAAAATTCTTTATCAAGGATATCATGGCACGACATATAGTAGGTCACGACCTAACTATATAGCTGACTATGTATCTGTGAATGTTTTCTTGCACAGAAGCATTTCACCCACCACGGTAGCACTAGACATTTACCTTACCTAATCCCAACCATGATTATTTTCGCACTTGGGTGGGGATGGGGGTAGTAATCATGAAGCGAGAGCCTTCAGTGACAAGAGGGTCCGGATAACCGTGACTAGTACTTGATGAGAAATAGCCGTGTAAGTAAAGTGACCACAGTGAGCATGCTGTGGAAATAGTAGGATAACTTCGCAAGAAGTAAAAATTACCAGGAACTGTTTTCTCCCCTCCCTCTTCCCTTGTCACTCTTTCTCTCCCACCTCTATCATTTCTCAATTATTGATCCATCCATCTTGTCCTCTGAAAGGTCATATCATTCCTCATAAATAATAAATAAGTCCTGGAATGATTGTTTTCAACTCACAGTAGATTGCACAATAAGATTTCCCAACTGGACAGTAGATACCCGGCCCCTGGTAGCTCTAACAAGTTTTCCTGGATCTGGAAACACCTGGACAAGATACCTCCTGGAGATTGCTTCAGGATTTTACACTGGAGCTATTGGTGGTGATAAAAAGCTCTATAGTGGAGGTGGGTAAAATCTGTTTCTAATTCGGAACACATTCAGTGTAATATAACTTAATTGTTTTTGTTCAAAACACTAATTAATATGATAGTAATAGTACTGCTCTATGCCAGGTTAATTGATAAACAAGACACTATTAGGTAGGGGCTTGCTAACTTATTATGTCTAAGGCGAAGCCGAGGATTAATGTTTGCCACCAACGTTTCCTTTAATTCCATTAACAGTGAAATATCACTCAAGGAAATAAAATGCATTTTCAGAAATTTTAGGTTCTGTAGTCATGTCATGATTTCACTTCATTTTACTTTCGCTCAGTTTCTAAAATCTCCATAGAAGGGCTCAACTGCATCATAGATAATCTCCATAGAATTGATTATCTACACTAAACACAATCTCTTTAAAAGAGATCATTTAGACCATATATCAATAGAAGGGATCATCACGATGATATATAATCTCCAAAACAGTGATCACTTTGATAATAAATAATATGTTATCTATCATACAGAGCTTGTTAATAATATGGAATTAGTCTTGTTTGAACATGTTTTGTACAGCTGACTTCTTTCGGCAAACAACAGGTTTTCTTGGCCAGCTTGAAGATTTCAAGAAAGGCAATACTCTCATCGTGAAATTACATGGTTGCAATGAAAAGTTTTCATCTGCGATTTTGCTTATTCGAAATCCGTACGACCTTCTGATAACAGAGTACAGTAGAAGGCATACATCAAACCATACAGGGTATTTTCCACGACAGAATATGACAGGTGAAGGTTAGTATCTCTGTCTTTCATCAACTGTGATTTGTGGAACTCTAATTAGATAAAAACCTCGGTGACCGTTAGTACATGGCGTGATAATTAATATATATTAACTCCCAATGGTTAACTTTGATACTGAGGAAATACAATTGACAGAAGAGCCTTGGTACTTCGAGTCGAAGGCAAGGAAAGGTATACAAACATAATTAGGGTGTGAATATTGTATAGTTCAATGAAGACGTGTACAGGTATTTGGGTATAATGAGGAGATTAATGCCATAAGGACCTAACACTGGTGATTTTTCAATTCGAACTTTTTTATTTTGTTTGTTTGTTTGTTTGTTTGTTTGTTTGTTTGTTTGTTTGTTTGTTTGTTTGTATGTATGTATGTATGTATGTATGTATGTATGTATGTATGTATGTGTGTGTGTGTTTGTTTGTTTGTTTGTTTGATTGTTTGTGATTTCTGATCTCAGAAAATGTCACCCTTATTCTTGAAGATTAGTAGATAAAAGGGTGAATTAAAGTTAGCTGAGAGTCAAAATGGACTATTGATAAAACTTTGCTCACATTCTGCTGTATAGTATGTATTGAATTGTTCTCAAATTAAATCTTTATTCTATTATACAATCTGACAATAATCTGACATTATATCATGACACTTGCAATACCTTTGTATCTAGTCGTACAAATAAATAGTAAAATCAGAAAGTGATAATCTGTGACTGTTTTGAAAAAAAATACGGTAACTTCACCCTATAATTTAAATGTTTGATTAGTTATATCATTTCTTTTTCAATTCAGATTGGGAAGATTTTGTGAACATGACCACTTCAAAATGGGAAAGCAGTGTCACGTGTTGGCTGAATAATACAACACCTGTATTAGTGGTTCACTATGAAGATCTGATGAATGACATGATGTCCGGTATTGACCGCATGCTGTCATTTCTTAACCTTAAATTCACGGTAGACAGACGTCGATGCATTGCGCAGAACAACGAAGGAAATTTCCACCGAAAACCACCCCAGGATAGTGAAGAGCGAATGTTTGACCCATACACACCCGTTTTACGTGCATTGATAGATGAGCACATCAGAAACATCAATCTCATGCTAACAGAACATGGCCATAGATCCATACAACCTGCGTTCAAGGTCTAACCTTAACATGAGTTTACCTTCAATTGTGACATGAACAGCTCATTAAAAATGTATTTCCGTTAATATATAGATTTGAACAAGGTAAACAAGCAACTTTTTTCGGTGTTGGTTATTTTTCTTCATATTACTTACAGCAATGATGTAAAACATAACAATTAACACAAAAATGTCTTCTATAAAGAAATGCAATGATTTCTGATTTTAAAATCAGGAAAGAATATTCAGTGATAAACAAACGCTCTGCAATCAATAAACTTTCAAATATACAAGCCAGCAGAAAGATCACACACACTATGTGACATTCAAATACGAACAAAAGTCCTTTAAATTTCGTCAGAGATGATCTAGAGTAAGGGGAATTAACTCTCGCATTAGTTTTAATGATCATGCAGTGAGTCTGTTATTGAACGGCGGCTACATTAGTAGAAACAATAACGAATTTCCTCATAACCCTATAACTGTTATACATAGAGAGTCAATTCAGGTTGTCTACCCAGGAGCATCAATTGTTTTTTCAAATCCCTTAAACTTGATATATAAACAAATATCAAAATCAAGCAATTGTATGTATATTGCAGACTATTTTTGCTTTCAATGTTCACATTACTCTTTGCTAAGTAGGGTTCATATTTGTAGCAAAATCCACAATTCCTTTTCTCTTATTTGTGTTGCATAAGGCTAGGCGCAACGAGGACTACGGAGAAAAAAGAGTACAGTATTCACATGATATCCCTACATAAAACCTGATTGGTCGAGTGTATATCAAATAAGTGCAATCGCAATCAGGTCACTTGATCAGTGCGACAGCATATGGTCTTTGTATATGATAAGTTATAATTTTACACACACGACGATATCCTTTTAAGTTAATTATCGCAAAACGACATCATCGTTTACTTTCATCCAATCGGATAGAAGATATGAAATTATGGCATCATTGTTTAGTAACTAATTTAAATACTTAAGTAAGAGTTTGAACAATAAAGAACAGAGGAAGGATTTCGATGAGAAAAGGATAAATCTCAGTAATCATCGAGTGTTTGTCCTGAGGAAGGCAACATTCACATTGCCGAAACGTAGATATGAACAAAAGTAACTTGGTTGTGTATCAAAGAACATTACAATACTATTGACGTTGTAACCTTATGAACCTGTTTACTGGGGATACCATCTCGTTGGAGAGGTAACCGGCGAGCTTTAAATATATGCCTGTTGACCTAATAAGCGTATGTACTTACATGCAGTCGTGTATACAGATCAACTGTATGGGTTTGACATGCAGAGCTCGAGGTATTCAATTCTATCATCAACGTTAACGTGTCACAGTGATCGATGATAATCTATGTATGTAACTCTAGAGCATGAAACCTCAGCTCAATGGTGCACCCGTCCTCGACTCATGCTCATGCCATTATGTTGTAATACTACTATTGCTTGTGTTGGTCACGTATAATTATAAAGTGTTTTCGTATACATGTCATTGAAGCGTATTCGAAGCACATTCATCATTGTTGAGTGCAGTAATAATCTGGTGGGTCAATATAATTATGTGATCACACAATGGTGATCATATTAGAAGGTTTGCAATACGCCTTTGAACCAACAATATAAGGCTTAAAGCCGTACTAGGTAATTATAACTCCATGAACTCGACCTTTCTTTAACTCTATATTGTACACCCTGAGGTGTATTCAATCATCTAGATAAACGTGTTGAAGCTGTAGAAGTAACAGGGACGTCAGGGTAAAAAAAATATTCAATTTGCATGTTGTGGTTCCTACCCAAAACTCATTGCTTTCATCCACTGTGACAATGACAACCCTGGGTTTATGCACAAAACGTAATAATCCACGAGAAACACCACTAAAGAATACAAATGATTACCATAACTGTCACCACGCCTCGATATTGCATATTTAGTGACCTCCAGTATATATAGTTAAATATACCATTACACATTACATTACATTACATTACATTACATTACATTACATTCTACCATTACATATCGTTTTCTCTACCATATATAGTTATATATAGTAGTAGTAGAGTATGGCAAACCAAATTAGCATGGCGTATATAATTCAAAAGCAAACTTTCACCTTATTACTCTACTTTCAGATCTAATTTTATACTCAAAAGGTATTGTGGCTCTTGATGTTTTAGCGAATGTAGTATTGTTTTTTTCATTAAAAATATACCATGGACCAGTTAGAGCCTGTTCACGTTTAACCTTGCACTTGATCAGACCGTGTTCAGGCTTACTATACAGTATACGATATCTCAAAAAGTAGCGATTTTCCAAACATATGAATATCAATGAGATAATTCCAAAGTAACGAGCTAGGAGCGATTCTAGTCAAACATTTGATTGTAGTTCTACCATTACATATTGTTTTCTCTAAAATACATTTTCGCCAACCAGAGCTGTAAATCAATATTTTACCCCATTATTATCTGTCTTGATATGAAATGGTTGGTGTGATCAGAAAAGAAATCGTAAACTATTGGAAGATGCCATTCGGTGCTTTCAAGGAAGCCAACTTTAAATCACAATTTTGCCTACTTATCGGTCACTCTATATTTCTCGACCCTTTGTGATCAACGCTCACATGGCCACAAAATTAAAATTGCTGTAAGTGATGAATCACAAAAAAAATTATGTAAGCTCATTTTGACACTAATTTTAAACTAACTTTGATAAAGATAACGTCATTAATGTAAATAGCAGATAAAAGAATATGTTTGCAGCACTACAGAATTGATCATGTAAACTTGGTTATTTTCCGCTCAATCTGACTACAATGGTGCGAAACAGTACTGTACACAGATGACAAATTGAATGCATAAGTTATAGTTCTTCCGGATTGGTCCAGAAATAGCGAAAATGACCCAGTTCTCTCTACCTGTCCTGCATAACACTTTCTGGGTCTAAATTAATAATTAGTATAGTAAATAGTAATTATATGGTAACTAAACTACTAATGCAATCTTACGAGATGGACCGTTTTGCACTCTCCACTGTACATATTATATATCGTGACACTACACGTCCTATGCGTCACGCGCATACCACATAGCGACAGCAGTGTGGAGCGCCCGCAACGACGGGTCCTTCGGTCACTAATCTCAAGATCAGGGACGTGATTTGGACAATAATAATAACTATTTATCGATCACAATCATGATTGGTAAGCACAGTAATCATGCCCCGAACCATGATTGACGTGATTACAAGATGGCGGAGAACGCCATATGAGATGGAATCGCGCGCGCGCGTAGCTGACGGCATGTTGGAAATTACAGAAAACATGACGTACACACTTTGTGTTCTGTCAGATTTGTAATTTGTTATCATTGTAATCATTTTGACGATGTAAAATCATTTAATTTATGGGAAATGTGTGAGACTTTAAATGATCGTGATTGAGCGTTTTGTTTACAACCTCGTTTCCCGAAATGACGTCAGATTAATCACAATCATGATTGGGCAAATCGAACGTACGTGTCCCAGATCTGACTGGCATGCACTCACAACCACTCATCACTCTGGTTATCATTTTACATAAATTATGAGAACACAGTTGTGCTTGAAATAGTTATTTTTATTTATAATAGATAGTGAAAAAATCTCGTCCACTGGCAAGTGTACGTCGTTTAATACTGATAGAATCATTGAATTTCAACTCCATATTTATAGAATTGAAAATTGTCAAACATTTACATTTCTGTCATTTTACATGTAAAGCTGCTTACTGTAGCAATGGTTGTCTCGCTAACTAATATTGGGGTGTTTTCTTTGTCCATAGCATGTATTCATGATAAATAGTTTCTTTCAATGATATCGATGTCTGATTGTCTCTTTTTAACTTCAACTCGTTTTCGGTGAAAGACAGCTCAATTTTAACCATCGGCCAGAGCTTTTTGTTTTCTTTTTGGGACTCAACATCGCCAGAATAGCTTCGTCGAAAACATTTTTCAGTCCTTCTTGTGTGAGGGCAGAACACTCTACATAAATTTCAGCACCAAGTTCCTTCGCAGCTTTCGTACCTTGTTGAAATGTGATTGGTTTATTATGACGTGATCGTTCTGTGACGTTTTGCTGTCGTCTGAGATCAACTTGCAAGCCAACCAATAAGAATGGCGTATTTGGACTGTTGTGTCTGAGCTCTGGTACCCACTTTTCTCGGACGTTCTCGAAAGAGGCTGGACTCGTCACGGAAAAACACAGTAGAAAGACATCAGTCATCGGGTAGGATAAAATCCGCAGCCGGTCATATTCTTCCTGTGTATACGAAGAAAGAAAATGAACGACTAAAGAGTACATTGGAACACTTTGTAGCTACATAAGTCGTCGGCATATACTTTATACTTACAATAGAAGCCAGATAATTTCAAATATATCTTTGCATGACGCGTTGACGAAGAAAACATATCTTACTAAAATATCATCTACCTGTCAACATTGTTAGATTTGTTTTGTCTGTTGCTCACTATGTGATTGAAAACGGGAGAGTTCTGCTTAAACCTAAATTTGTCGAGCCAGATGATAAAATTTAGTAACTTCGGTAAGATTTTTGCTTCAACTGTAATAATATTAGATAGACAGTAAAAAGTAATTTGAAGGTAGTTGTGGACGAATTCGAAGTAATTATATAGTTTATACAAGGTGTAAGAATTGTGAAAATGGTGTAGAAAGTAATATAGTAACTATAATTTCTGGGATGTGTTCTTTTGATTTTTCTATTAAATTTTAATCCACACACAGAAAGTAATAACTATGAATGTATAGTGGGGCCGGGATTTAAAATGTTTTCCTGGCAGTATCCTTAAAGACTCCTATGTGTTGGTGCCTATGTATCGGCCGTTCTCATAACACCCCACTCGAGCTCCCCGTCCCTCACTCCGAGTAGAGAGGGCGCGTTAAGTACTGATTGTATAAAGACTCTGCTCCCAGACACCAAATCAAACCAATTTTACTCGAAACAATATACAATTTTAGACTTGTAGGTAGTAATGTTGGACGACCACTTTGCATTATGAGAGGGATTTGGGACACGGTTAGATTTATTTTAAACACATTTTTTGATGAACTTCCCAAATACACACCCGGGTCCCCCGAATTTAGACCAATGCCCGAAACTTCATTACCCTTTGAAAGGGTAGTACATTCATTGACATTAATGCTACGGTAAACCCCCCTCCCCCCTCCCCCCCCCGCCACATTTGGTAGTTTTGTCGAATTGATATGCTGAAGTTCATAAATATCTTATTGTATGAACTTATAGGTCTTCTGAATTCTAGCTATTTACTACCACATTTCGCTATATACGACAGTAGTAGCGTGTGTTGTGTGTGTAAGAAAGATTGACTGATCACGTGTATGGTCCGTAATTATGCTGGTGAATCATTTCACACTAATCGTTCGATACAACAAATTTCTATAAATAATCAAAGCAGTACCAAGGGTCATAGGTCACAGCCCATTCTACAATCTGTAATTGTCAGATTCACACACACACGAGCCCCCCCCCCCCCCCCACACACACACACACACACACACACGCCATGAGAACTAGCTAACGACTTGTAAGGGATAAAGGGATTGTTTCCGAGTAGAAATTCACATGATGTATAAAAGGACCCCCCCCCCCGCCCCCATCCCAAGTTTACTTAGGTAGTGGTGTGATACCATGACCATCAAAGTCTTATGAGCTTACCTGTCCTGCTGTATCAAATAATCCCAGCATATAGTGATCGTCTCCAACGTTTATAGAAACTGTAACGAATCATAGCATTTGAAATATTTAAGTTAGATTCAAGATACGAGTGGTATTAGAGTTCGGTAAAATAATTATGTTTCGAATTTTCGAGCGATTCGATCAACTCAAAATTTTAGCTAAAACACAATTTTTACCTTCGAATATTTGTGAAGATGAATTGGTTTGTTAATTTGGCATTGTGTCTCTCAAGAAAAATTATGTTTGGTTTGCGAGAATGGATTTGTAGCCTAGTCGATGTAGTCTGGTGTTAAAGATAATGTGTTTTTTTCTAATTGTTTTGGTGTGATCAAGTTGTACTACAAGCCGCAGCAAACCAAATTTAAACTTTGAATGTGCATGCACAAATAAACCGGTCAAACACAAGTTGAAGAAGCTAAATAAACACTCACTATTACAAAACATTTCATGAAAGAAAGACTGTGCAGTGAATTGAAACTAAAAAATAACAACTAACAAAACAACTAACAAACGAGAAAAACAAACAAAAATGACTAAGAAACTCATATCCTATGTATCACGGACGAAATTCGAAAAAGAATTGAGTATGTGATGTTTGAGCCTACCTGCGTAGTTATCGAAGACAGTTGGGACATGGTCAACTGGAAACCTGTTAGTCGCATAGCTCATCAACATGCAAGTCTTTCCGACGGCACCGTCGCCGACCGCTACACACTTCAAGATATTCATTCTCATGCTCTCCTCGATCCAGTTAGTGAAACTTTAATATGGTTTTTAAAAAATCTTAGCAAATGCCCCTGTATAAATATCTTTTCTGAGGCCTCACTCTATATAGTAATGACATCATGTTTTAATATTAGCCAATCCCAGTAGAGATGTTGAAAGTTGTTGGGTAATTGACCAATCAGGAATCAGTGCTAAAAATAGCGTCCTTTGTCACCGATATAAATAAGCAAGCAACGCTGTAGTGTGGCCAAAGTCGTGTCGGCTGTGTCAGCGCGACTATATTGTTAACTGGATGTGTGAACCAAATATAAGGCAAACCAAGTCTGAGTAAAAAAAAAAAACATTCCAAGACCGAAGTTTTGTCAAGCGACTGAGCTGAGGTGTTATTTTCGGCTGTGCAACTTGGAAGACGAGCTCGAGCTCGGTACGTATTTGCTCAGCGTTATTACGATCACCAAAATACTGCATACGTAGGCCGACAGACCCAGAGGTATTTGTTTCCCGATATGTACCAGAATGTTTCTATCAGAATGCAATATGATGTCGATAATATCAGTAATATTGAGGTGTTTAGCCAACTATATATGACAGGGTTAAAATTACACTTGCTTCTGTGATCGCACAGGTTCACTCACCGCGAAAGAAAACAGTACGTGTCTTTCGCGGTGAGTGGACCTTAGACTGTCGACAGTCGTTCGTGCCTTTTTTTGCTACGTTTCATCTAAATCAAAGTCGTCGCCTCGCTCCGCCGTAGCACTGTATAATGCGTAATGATAGTGATAGGAACTGCGAGTGCCTCCGGCACTCGCTGATCAGTACGTGGTTATAGTATTGCTCCGAATCGGAGCGAGGCCGCAACTTTTTTAGTTTTAGATATTAAAGTTTAACATGGCAAAAAGGCACGAACGACTGTCGACAGTCTAAAGTGGACCTGCGCGATCACAGAAGCAAGTGTAATTTTACCCCTTTCAATAGTTGGCTATACACGTCAATATTATCGATATGATGGACATTTTATTGTATTCTGATAGAAACATTCTGATACATATCTCGGGAAACAAATGCCTGTGGGCATCGACCTACATTGTAACTGCCGGAGGGGATGCACGAAGTGAACTTTTCAGAATGACAGTTCACACAGTTTTTTAGGACTCGTGATTGAGAACTACGTCCGTGTATTGAACTGTTTTCTGAAAATTGTCTGGGATATTTTCATTCGTAGTAATCGTACACATTTTGTCTTTCCCTCTCCTGCAATTACATATACATTATGTCATTGGCAAACATGTGACGTGAGTTGACGCTCGACTGTTTATGTACACTGGCTTGTCAGCACAGCCTTCTGCTGTCTGACTACGTGATACCATGGATGTTACATGCATCTTCATTCTTCTTATCGGAGTGTCTCGTGACCGGCGCCTGTCAGCAGACTCGGCCGCAGTAGACGTGCTCGTGACAGGTTCAGGATTTTTACGGAATCGATGTGTATTGATATGAAAAACACGTTCTGTTTACCTTTGAAATGATTGCCTTTGTACCCTGAATACAACAGACTCGGCCTTCTTATAATATACTATAGTCTTGCTTGCATACAGGAGTATGTCGTCCCTTTCTTCTCCGAGCGAAACGCCTGCACAGTGCAAACAGGACTACGTCATTGTAAACATTGCACCATGGAAGTAGAACCCCGGGGTTCTACTTCCATGGTTACACCTTTAGTAGCACGTAAACAACTTTTACAACGGTTCATAGATAGTGTATTTTTTACTTCCTTATATTATTCATAAATATAACCGTCATTGTTCACACTAGGCCGCCACGATTGTGGAAAGGGGTGGGGCCGGGGGTGGGGTGGCAGTACATCTAATCCACGCACAGATATGTAATGACTTAGACAGGCAGAGCGAGAGAGAGAGAGAGAGAGAGAGAGAGAGAGAGAGAGAGAGAGATACATACATACATACATACATACATACATACATACATACATAAGCATACATACATACATACATACATACATACATACACATATACATACATACATACATACATACATACAACTTTTTATTTTAAAATTGAATATCATCATAAAAGAGACACATTATGGATGTAGAGTATTCCAAAAAGAAAGTAGTGGTTAAAATTTAATCACAGTAGTTGGAGTTGAGTAAAGTTCTTTGAAATTCAAGGACTAAAAGTGTGCTTTCTGGTTTTATTTAACTGTGTGTGTGTGTGTGGGGGGGGGGGGGGGCTATGCCCCTTATTTTATTAATATATCTGTATATCTACCACCCTTTGGGATGTGTTTTCGAGCCCTTTGGTCTAAAATGGGGTCTACATTTTTTTGAGCTGGAGTCTAAAACAGGATCCTCTTTACAGTATTTTCAATTTTGCTTGGTCTAAAATGTTGTCCATTGTCATTTACCAAATCACAACTACCATTAATTACCCCTGGTAATTGCCATGTTACCTCACAAGGAAAATGTATTTAGGTCAAAATTTTCTTCCTTTAAAAACATGTAATTGTCTAAAATTTGGTATTGATTTTTGGTCAAAGTGGGTCTAAAATGGGGCCTGGAGTTTCCAGCATTGGCCCAACACACCCCCACCAGAGCTGGCCACCGGTAACCCCCCCCCCCCCCCCCCCCCGCCCGTGTACTTGTCTGTGATTTAATATGTTGAAGTGAGAACAACATCACTCATGACCACAACGATGATTACATTTACAGCTACTAAGTACAGTGTTAATACTGGAGCCAGTATTAGGATTACATAGTTGCTGTGGGGTCATTCTTTTGTTCTACACTTTTGTATAGCTCTACCAGACAAATGAATTTAGTCCATATGTGAACTGCATAGGTCTTAAACATTTTGATTTTGTTTGTGAACTATTAGAATTAGATGCCAATTATTAAATTTTCAATTACAGAGGAATTTTTCCATCATGGAATTTGGAAGTGAATATGTGTACTTGCCACCGGAAGATGGAACAGAGGTAGAAATTATTCCTGAAGAGGAAATAGATCAACCTTTACAATACGAAGACCTGGGGAATGTTAGTGCTGTCAAAGACAGTCCAAGTAGTAAAAGTGATAGTGATGATGAAGAGGTATGCTTAAAGAATATTATAATTTTTATACATAAATGTAATCCCACAAGTATTCAAGAAAAACATAATCAAATATTGGATGCATAAACTGACATCTACTTAAAAAGACACTATAAAACTGTTCTTTTAATCTGTAATGGCTGTACATCTGATAGGAAGAAATAAATAACACAGAGACCATATGGAAAAAGTGGAATACCTGAACTAGACACTCACACATGAAAAAAAATATAATAAAATAAAATTAAAAAATCCACCTACCTACCCCACCTATTCTAAAATTGAGCGTAATCGAAACCACACAATTTTTTTTATTTGGCCTAATCACAACATTTTCTGATTTTTCTGCCTAATTGCAATATGTAAACACGTGTCAAATACCCATATTTCAGCTGATTAGAAAGATTGGGCCAATTTGTTGTAGAAATTTGGAGTATTTTTGAATGCATGGGCAAAAATAAATGAAAAAGTAGAAATTTTGTTGAATTTCTTAGATATTCAATCATTGAAAATTTCTGGCTGAATGATAACTGGAAAAGTAAAACACCCGCTGATATTATTTTACGGTACATACCTAGTATTATTGAGAATCTCAATTAGAGACTGAGGTAAAATTGGTTGTTTAATGTGTCATACTTGAGGAAAAATCTCAAATAGCAAGGAAAGTTTATAAAGAGAATTGTAATCATAAAAGATTTTTTTCTTAAAATGTTCTGTCCTCAGTGTAGGAATAATTAAGTGAAGCTTATGGAATAGTCATTTTGTTTGGGTAGGAACCAATGAAAAAATGACACTTTGTAATACTCTAAGGTATTTTGTGAAATGGGTAAAAACATTGAACAAAATGGCACCGAGCACTTTAATGAGAAAGAAAATAATAAAAAAATTGACATCAGGCTGTTGCCTGTTTGTTGTTGTTGTTGTTGTTGTTGTTGTTGTTGCTTTTTAAATTATTACAAGAAAGTATATGAAGTAATATGCTTTCTAATCAGTTGAATCCTTCTCTCAGAGTTCATATCAAGCCCCACCGTAAGTGTAGAACATTACCACATACAGTTGAGTTGGAATTTTGTTTACAAGATTTAAGCCAGTCTTTTTCCTCAAAAGGTGAGAGTGACCAAGTTGCAATGAACAATGGTCTCAGTCTATGACATCAGGTCTGTGACAGAAGTGTAAAGAAATTACATAGAATGACATTTACAAGACAGAAATGAGGAACAATAACACCACCTTTCAACAGGTGACCATAGAAAGTACTTGTTATTGATTCTGTTATGTACATGAAGAATTGGAGTCGATGGTAGACGGGCCCCACCCTACAGTCCCTTTGGAGATTTTTTTTTTTCAAAATTAAATTCTTTGTTTGCCATCAATCCTAATCAATCCTCATTTCTGTCTTGTAAATGTCATTCTATGTAATTTCTCTACACTTCTGTCACAGACCTGATGTCATAGACTGAGACCATTGTTCATTGCAACTTGGTCACTCTCACCTTTTGAGGAAAAAGACTGGCTTAAATCTTGTAAACAAAATTCCAACTCAACTGTGTGTGGTAATGTTCTACACTTACGGTGGGGCTTGATATGAACTCTGAGAGAAGGATTGATGGAAGGTTGTTTGTTAACTTTAGAAAGGACAAATTCCACTTCTTTTTTCAAAATTTCAAGGCCTTATTTGATGGTATTGTTAATAAAAAGACTACAAATCTCATTGGAATGACTTCAAATATCTATAAATTGTGGTGATAGCCAGTCATTTGGATTTTTATATTTATAAAAAGTTTTGTTGATCGATCAAACAGTCATGAATTTCATCATTACAATGGAGAACACTATCTGTGAGTCTTTGCATCAGTACTTTTTGGCTGAAACTCTATCGAATGCCAACATTAATGATACAGTTTTGTAAACACTAACAATGAGCCAATTACCTCAACACTTCTTTGGCAGTAAGTCCGTAGGCAATAGTGTTTCTAACACACTATAGAAAACTATGAATGTCCAATGTGTGCAGAGACTTTCATGCACAATGTTGGGGCTGCTTAAGTAACTCCACCCATGTTATAAATAAATATAAGGTCTTAGGTCATGAGTGTGATGATGTCATTTTATCTGTGATTTATTGCACAATGTAGACCCTTCACCAACACCAGTTGAGGGCTATAAGTGATCTCCGCACTGTTTCACAATCACTTAGTATTAGGCCAAAAAAAAAAAAAATCTGGTTCTGGTCAGGGTAAGCTTTCTAAAGTGGTGCGACGATGCAAATTTTTTTTCCCCTATTTTATATTTATTTTTTTTGCAAATAAGTAAATACACATTTTTTTGACACTTTACATACTCTGTTCTATCATATTTATCTCTTGAAAAACTTCCTTTTTCTTCGAAGCAGTTTAGGCTTTGTATTTAAGCAGTCTTGGCATGTAGGGTAGATTTCAGCTGCTTGTTCTCCTGATATCAGGAATAAATAAGGAACGGGAAAGCAAAAATTATCGAAAAAAAAGGATCTCAGGGCACGCGCATGCTGACCAGAACCAGATATATATATTTTTTTTGGGGGGGGGGGGGGGCCTTAAGGTGACTATTTCACACAAAAGAAAAAGACCACATTTTGTGTTTCAACCATTTATTCAAATAAAAGTTTGAAAATAGCTCATAGACTTGCTTAAGTCAAGCAATTGTTGAGTGGGTCAGTGGTTAGGTTTGATCCTGCACACCTGCTAATACTTTCTGAATTATAAAATCCTTGAACAAGATTTGAACCATGATTATGCACCAGTCAACCCAGCTGTATAATTGGGGACCTTGTAGGATAGGGGTTGCTATGCGAGTACTTTAATCCTATGTGCTTACAGGCTGCTATGGATTGTATGCTATACCTGTGTAGGGAGTTGAAGTATAAATGTGTCGGCCCTATTTGCATGCCACTTATTATGTGCATGCCAGGGTTACTGATGTACATGTAAATCACTTTGAATACAGTGTGGGAGATTTAGCACTAACACACAGAGTTATAGAATTTCTTTTTACATTTTAGGTATGTTTGTTGGATATATTGGATACTGCAGGACAAGAAGAGTTTTCTGCTATGAGAGACCAGGTAGAGACATTTCTCTAATCTTAAGATTAATTTTCACTTCTATATTTTATTATTCAGCGATATTGTAGTTTCAAATTGGTATAGACAACCACACTATTTTCCCCTCCCCTACCCCATCCCACCACAGCCCACCACACACATATAATTTAACACAATATTGAAATATTAACGTTTAAGGTTTTAAATTCAAATAAAGTGTTAAATATTGAGTTTTGTTTTTGAAGTCACAATTCAACATAATTTGATCTAGTCATGCGCTACCAATATGTGGATGTCACCTCTCTCCCAACACAAAAACATCCATAGCATTATGTATTTATGTGAATCACCCAAGCCCATTCATGATGTGCTGTAGTTCATTTGTATTAAGTTAGGGTGTTATGTTTTGAAATTGGGCCCCCCAAGCATTGCAGTGTCAACAAAAACGTTCCTAAAATTCAGCTTCTGTTCTTCGATGCTAAGAAGTACAAACAAAGAGAAATACATGTCTATAGTAGTAATTTTATGTAACCTCCCCTCTAGATAATTATACCCCTTATAAAGACATAATTGGTTTCTGGTAAAGCTGTGTAATTTATCCCTAAGTTGTCAGCCTTTAAACGTAAAGGGTTATGAAGAAATTATACTTATAATGGTATGAATAACATTTTTCACTGCAATGAAATAATTTTGGATGAAATTACCGAGTCCTTGAGATCTAAATGAAATGGTTTATCCCTCTTTCTTTCAGTACATGAGTACAGGTCAAGCATTCCTTGTTGTCTACTCAGTCACATCCAGTGAATCTTTGGAAGAAGCAGCATCAATTTATAATTGGATTCTTCGAGTCAAACATGTTGATTCTGTACCAGCTGTAAGTATTTATGAAAATGTTAAATTCTATTAAGCTACCTACATATGTACAAATGGACTTTTTAAAACTATTTTCTTAAAGTGGCCATATGGATGAGAATTTGGTATTTATTTTGGATTTTTATTTGATAAAACAGCTTCACTATGTTTTTCTACTTGAAAACATAATGTGAAATAACATATACCAAGTCTATGTTCACAACTCAATAAACTTCAAAACATTAAACAATGTGTAAAATGTTTGTTATTGTACGTACAATAACAAACTTTTTACACTTTTTTTTGCATCTTTTTGCAATGTATTGAGTTGCGAACATGGACTTGGTATCACATTATTTTTTCAAGTAGAAAAACATGGTGAAGCTGTTTTATCAAATAAAAATCCAAAATAAATACCAAATTCTCATCCATATGGCCACTTTATTATGGCAACTTACTAATTCTCAATATGACACACCTTGAGTTTTATTGAATCATTTATTAATAGGTAGAAACTTCCGCTTTTTGTCTGTACACTTGTAACTTGTTTACGGTACTGAATGACAGAATCCAATAAAACTAGTCTTATTTGAGTTTGTATAATTAGTGAACCGAATTTAAACCATAGTTATCAACGTGTGGTTTGAAAAATTGACACAGTTAGCCAAACACCCCAGAAGCCACTAGCAAAATGATTCCAGTCCTTATTATTTCTATTTGATTGCTCTGTGATATATTTCTATTGATATTGCAATTAGGTAAAATCATAAATGTAAACAAAATATAATCTGTTCCTTAGATTCTAGTTGGCAACAAG
The DNA here is from genome assembly GCF_964340395.1 of Glandiceps talaboti. Classification (NCBI taxonomy): domain Eukaryota; kingdom Metazoa; phylum Hemichordata; class Enteropneusta; family Spengelidae; genus Glandiceps; species Glandiceps talaboti. Next base: position 7,541,778 of record NC_135569.1, on the reverse strand, counting down.
ATTGATTTAGAAAATGATCGGAAAGTGACTCTTGCTGAGGGACAGAAAACTGCAAAGGATCATGGGATAACATTAATGGAAGTGTCTGCCAAGTCCGGTGTCAATATCAAAGAATGCTTTGAAGAGCTTGTCAGACAAACACCAAAGAGTGCTGATGGATCATATAAGGTAAAAAGAAATATTTTAGGATGTTATTGTAGTTTATAGCTACACATGAATCGATTACTGGCATTGTTGCATGCATGTGTTAACTGGTAGTGTGCACATGCAATGCAATGACAAAAACATTGCTGCATATTTTAATAGAAATGAGAGTGCATGCAATCATTCCATATACATAGAATCACTTGAATTGGACGATTCCATTATTTCTAAGGTGAAGTTATATCTGAATATATGTATGTAACACTGGGGGATAATAAACACAGTATATTGTTAACCTGGCAATAAAAGTGCATGTTAACATCAGATAGTGAAGACATTTGTGTGAATGGTGATAATGGAATACGTACCCTAAGGGTATATAACTTATAAGTAAAACGCATTTGAATTCATTTAATCTAGTTGAAACATTTACAAAGTCAATGTTGTGTATACACCAGCCAAAGTCAATTAATAATCTTTCAAATGTAATAGAGTAAAACCAAAGCAAAAGCTAACAACATATGTTGTCTCACGCAATACATCTTGGGACCAGAAAATCGTTTATTGTAGCATAGTTGAACTGTTTCTCAACAGCATTCTACTATACAGCATCTGAGGTTGAATTGATCCCCTTGTCTGTCTCTCTTACATGTAAATTAATATATTGCAAAATTGTAGAAACAACAGAGCTATTTCATCTGCTAAGTCACTGTTTCAAGGTCGACAAAAGATTTTCTCAAAGTTGATTGAATTCTTATAGACCATTTCAATGAATGTTTGTTGGTTATTTGCATTTATGATTTTGATTTTGGTCACAAACATATTTGACAAATTAATCATATTATAATATTAATAATTTCTTTAATTGCAAACACATTTGACAAATTAATGATATTAATTATAACTGTACATTAATATCATCAATTTGATATTATCACATTTGATAACAAATTATTTAAAATGCAATAAATGGAGAACATAATATTTACATATTAATATTATTGCGTTGTAGGTTGTGGTACTTGGTGGTGGTGGTGTAGGCAAGTCTTCTATCACAATCCGATTTGTACAGGATGACTTTATCGAATGCTATGACCCTACTATTGAGGATAATTACAGGAAAGAAGTCACAGTAACCAACCTACCAAAAGATAGGCAAAAACAGTCTCCGAGTAAGTGATACGTATGTAGTATATTCTATCAATGTATTCTTTGCTCCATGGTGAAACCTGTCAGTGACTATACATTCTTAGCACAACTGAACTGATGTTCAGCAGTGCATTTGACATGGCAAATATAGTCTGTGTGTATGTATGTACAATTTACAAATATGTAAGTGTGTGTGTGTGTCTTTCTAAATGACTAAGTCCAATTGAAACCGCCAGACCATTAATCGATTGCCTTGGTATTTGATGGCAACATTACGTAGAGAATCCATACATGACAAGTGTCTACCCCATATTACCAGTTACAAGCTTTCTTTTAAGACCTTGACCTCAGGGTCTATCAAAATGAAACCAGTTCATTTAGTGTAAACATTCTTTTGAGACCTTTAGCTTTGACCATGTCCTTCAGGGTCAGTTATTGAAATCCAACCATTTCCTGCATATCACAAACACTTTTTAGTCCCCAGTCGATGAAGCCTGGAGGTGACTCTGCATTGGGTCCCAGAAGTCCACCTGTCCACCTGTATCTCAGACATTCATAGGCTGATTCAACCAAACCTGGTCCAAGTACCAGACACTATAAATAGCATATGCGCTTCACTTTGTTTTGTGATCTTCATGATAATGGTTCAATGGCGGCCATATTTGTTGCAAATATTCAGATTTTAACCATTAATTCTGGAAGCAATAGCTAAAGAACCCATTTAAGTGTGTACACCCATATTATCTATGATGAGCTTTTTAATGAGACCTTTAACCTTGCAATTGACTTCTTATGTTCGAGGTCAAATAAACAAAAGTGTTCAAATTATGTATGTCACATCTGACGTGCATGGAAAATTCCAACCAAACCTGGTACAAATGTCAGACACAGTTAAGTTCACAAATGGACATTACTTTGTTTGTAAAATAATGAATACATGTATATTATATGTAGTACCACATCATGCCAATAACAACAACCAAATGGCAGTGTATATAGTAAATTTAACAACACAAGGTATTTAGACATTGTCAAGTATATAATATTTTTGAAAAATGACAAAGTCACCCAGCTACTAAGGAAGTTTCACATAGCAACACTCAACTTTACAGTTTTGCTACAACACTATTGGCGCTATTTTTAATAGATTGTCTTTGTGGTTTTTAGCATCAGCAAAGAAAGAAGAATCACAACAAACCAGCCAAAGACGTTTTGCAAATCTTAAGCTGGTCGATCCCAAACCCTCAACGAAAGATGATGTTTCATCTAAATATCCAACTGGTGCATGCGGATCTGCCACTGATGAAAATACATCTACGACTCGTGCTGCAGGATCTGATCGTGCTGGTACTTCTGGATCTGATCATGCCGTGAAGGAGGTGAAGGGAGATAGCAATGTGTTGGTGCTGAGTCTAGGCACTCTGGAGAATGAACCAGAAGTGGTGACTGGAGATCCTGTGTTTTGTAAACAATGTCAGGCTATTCTGTCAGCTATGTCAGAACTGAAAGCCTCAGAGGAAAAAGACACCTCAGCAACTTGGAAGTGGTAAGTTGTTGTACAATATAGTCTTTACAATCACAACATGATCACATCCAATCTGCACATGTATCTGTTGCTTTCTGACATATTCAAACATGAATTTGCAGAAATATTTTGATTATTTGTGTTTATATATACTTGTCAGTCAGTTTGAAAAGGTTAAGTCCAAAGTGAGTCAGATTTCGCATAGATCTGTAAATGCCACTTAGATATTATAAGAAGAAAATAATTTAAGATATTATCAATATAAATAAGAAGATATTATCAATATAATATAACATATTATCAATATAAGAAGATATTATCAATATAATATAACATTATCAATATAAGAAGATATTATCAATTATTATATTATAGCATTACCAATTCCAGTGAATTTTGTGACGTCATCGCTGTACATTATTACTGATAATGTACTCCGTTATTGGGCATCGCGGCCCCTGAACGAGCATAACAATACAAGCTTATTTGTTCTGTTTCTTCATACGACTAGGTATCTTTTCGAAATGTATGTTGTTACTTATGATTGTCGTTTCCACTGTTTAAAAATACAACGCATTCATGAAACAAATTTGTGTTCACAGCAGTTCATTGAAGGGTATATGTGTGTGTACGTGTACGTACGTGTGTCGCTATGATTAGTATTCAGCTTCCGGGCCGAACATGGCAGACGATGTTCAGCGCTGTGTATATTATACGTTGTTTTGCGTTTCTCGGTCTACAAATTAACTGAAATTGGCAAAACTTTAAAATAATAACAATAATGTACGTCCTCCCAGTCCATAATGGACTCAAGCAAACTTTGCACTCCATAATGGGCTCGGCTGTCGCCTCGCCCATTATGTCGTTCAAAGTTTGCTTTCGTCCATTATGGGCTGGGAGGGCGTACATTATTGTTTAAATATAAGAAGATATCAATATGATATAAGAAATTATCAATATAAGAAGATATTATCAATATAATATAACATCAATATAAGAAGATATTATCAATATAATATAAGATATTATCAATATAAGAAGATATTATCAATATAATATAACATATTATCAATATAAGAAGATATTATCAATTAATATAAGAAGATATTATCAATATAATATAAGAAGATATCAATATGATATAAGAAATTATCAATATAAGAAGATATTATCAATATAATATAACATCAATATAAGAAGATATTATCAATATAATATAAGATATTATCAATATAAGAAGATATTATCAATATAATATAACATATTATCAATATAAGAAGATATTATCAATTAATATAAGAAGATATTATCAATATAATATAAGAAATTATCAATATAAGAAGATATTATCAATATAATATAAGATATTATCAATATAATGTAAGAATTAAAATATTATCAATAAGTACATTTTTAAAAAAATGACTTTAAAAGCAATATTAAATTGACATTGAATTAAGTGTCCAGTATGTTATTTTCATATATATGTTGTACTTTATAGCCTTCGTGTGTGACACCGTAAACTGTATCATATTTAATCCAAGTTATTGCATTTCAAGGGAAAATGTGGATCATACACCCTGGTTGTTCTACATCGATGACATCTATGTCTCTATTTGATTGAGTTTGTGATCATTGAAATATGAATCAAAATGTTATTTTACCAGATTTTTCATAAATTATGCTTGAGGAGGTATAGTTATATCATTGCATAATATTTTACTTCATTCAGCCAGAAAATACTTGTGACCTAAGGGTCTAATGACCTCGTAGTGACAAGGCCCCTTTAGGTCACTCGAATTTACTAAGTTGGACAAAGAATAACATTGGGGAATGACATTTAATTGTCTGGTCCATATGTAACCTTGCCTGATGTATCATATATTTGTTAATGTTATGAAGTTAAAATTGTTTTTTTTTTAAAACCCTGAAAATCAAGTACATGTATTCAGCACATTGTTTTATGATGGAAATTAGCTGCTGTATCTGGAACATTTTAACTGAAATGATAAAGAAGTGTCAGAAAGTATTATATAATCATGTGATTTTGACAGTGTTACATCTTTAGTCTAACACAAAACCTATAGTAATCCCATCAGTAGTAACTCTTGACTTGCACCATTTTAACCCCTTCAATACTGAAAACATTCCCGCCAAAATTGTTTGGACAAAATTCTTGTTTTGTGTAAGTTTTTGGCATATATCAACTTCATTTTAGACTGGAATTAAAGATATGTTACTTCCTAATAAAGTAATATTATTGTAAGTATGAAAATATTCATATAAATTGGGTCCCATATTATTTAAAACTCGTCTCTAGTCATGAAAGGGTTAATCTCTTACTCTACTTTTATATTGACAGTGAATTTTGTGATTTTGAAAATAAAGATTTGGATGTCGACAGAGAAGAGGTACGTATATAACTGCAAAAGGACTGGAATTGATACCTTTTGTGTATACCTTAAAACATGATCAGCTTTCCTCTGGTATATCTAGCACAGTCATGTATTTGGGCTATTGGGCTAGGTTTATTGATAAAATAATGATGAAAAACTCATAAAAACAACCTAACTCAGAAGATGTCCAAACATAGTTTTTGCTAACAGAGTCATCAAGTCAACAAGAAAGCAAATTATACACACACACACACACACACATATTATATATATATATATATATATATATATATACACACACACACACACACACACATAGACAAACACACACAAGCACACACACACACACACACACACACACACACACACACACACATATTTGGGATAGTGGACTTAATTTAATACAAGGAGTCAGAAGGTTACAAATCATAACTCAGAGTTTCATAGTTTCATGCTTTTGCGATCTTCAGAGTAGTTCAGCTTTTTTTTTGTTCTTGTAAGATTTTGGTTATTTCATTGCATGACAAGATGGTCAAACTAAGCTACTTCTACTGGGGGGTCTTCTGATGTGGTTGAAAATGCCAAAAGTGTGAAACTCCGAGTAATGACTTGTGATCTCCTAATGCCCTGGATGAAGTCTATATAATGCTCTTCTACCGATGTTGTATTGAATACTCTTTTAGTAGCAGTGCTCTATTTTATAAGGGGCGACACAGAGTCTGAGAGACTAATAATTTAAATAGATGGGAAGTCTGCGGATCATAGCCCAGTTATACCCAAATTAACAGACCCAATGATTTTGAACCACCCAGCATACAAAATTGACATTCTCTTATTAAATCTCATACATGCCTATACCTCTTGTACATTGTAATTATATAGTCATGTGATGTCAACTAATAATTATCTCGTCATAGAGGCCTGGCACTTGTATCATATTTCTCTCTTTCTCTGTATCTTCAACATTTGTAATCACCAATAGATTCCCAAAACAGACCAGGTCGATTTCATTCTTGAACCAGCACTCCCTCCTGAGGTACTGGCAGAGGCTGCTTCAAAAGGCCTTATTGTCTACTGTATGGATGTAAGTGGTTCAATGAAGTGTGGTATCAGTGTACCAGATCTTCAAGGTTGGTCTAGCTACATGTATTCAACAAAGTGTAGATATACATTATAAGGTATAAAGGGCTGTGTACCAGTTTGCATCAACAAATGGAAACAATATGTCACTTTTTCTTTTTGGCAATTCTAATAGCATGACTAGGTTTAGTACCCGGGAGGGGGCTAACTTACCTGTACTGGGTACTCGCGACCCATGATTAGGGTATTTTCAGATGAAAACTAAACCCATGTGTAGGGATTTTGAATTAATGATCTATGGCTGCCAATATCCATATACCTTTCCATAGGAGTACATTCAGTAGTGCTATGGGCATGATTACGTGTGTGTGTGTATGTGTGTGTGTGTGTTTAAGAGATATAAAATCAAATAACTTCACCTGATTGTCTTGGTATTTGTTGAGTATATGTAATGTTGGGTTTATCTCTGAACTTGTAGGATGACTCAGAAGTTATCTTTATTCTGCATTTCTGCCAGTATATATATTACACAAAAGTTACACTTGTGTAGTCATCCTGTCCAAGCCTGCACTTCTCTTATACTTGCACAAAAAAATACAAAATTCAGATGACTATTTTAACATGAATAATAGTAAAATAAATGGTACAGGTACAAATGACAAAATATCTGGAGAGATAAAATATGAACTAACCTGGAAGTAAATACACAAAATTTACACTCGTGTAGCCGTACCGGCCATGTCTGCACTTCTGCCTTATCTAACATGCCGCACATAGTTATAAGGGAAAGATCATGTGATGAAAGATATGTAGAAGGAAGGAAGTGATTGGATGTTAGAATTTGAAGATGGATGTGATTGGATGAAGAGAAGTTAGCAGATGGGTCCAGGTGACATGACAAATGTACATAGAAATCAAAATGAATATTTTATGAACCCAACAAAGGAACACAGTAGGGTAAATCACAAAACAGACATCTACACACATTAAAAATGAGACAGACACATGATCTGATTTTCTTCTAAACATCAGATTCTGAAATTTGTTCAACTTTTTAGCTGAATGGAGTCGTTGTCGGGGCCGAACTACTCCTGAATATATAACAAGAGTGGAATGTGTGAAAAGTGCTGTAACAAGGTATTTATTGTTTATAGTATGTGCATGCATTTTGCCACTTTACACCATAATTGTTACACCCCCATCCCCCCATAAAGTGTTATGGCCCAGTGACCTACATGTATATAGTGACCACAATTTTCAGTGTACATGGAAGCTAAATTCATTTTCTATTTTCCAAACGGTTCTATTAATGTAGCATGGAAGTCCTGTCGGTGATTCATTTTACTATGAAAATAATAATAATTGTACCTTAGAATGTGATGTTTTATAAAATATTTATTGTCTGGCTTTTTTTGGACACTGGTAGACATAATACTACCCCTTCTGCTGTTATATATCAACTATTTCCCTCAGCTTTCATCCTCGGTAAAATAGCCACTGGGGTAATAGACATCTACTAGTACCCTTGCAGCTGAGGCAAAAGGTACCCTATATATATATATATATATATATATATATATATTAGTAATAGTTTTCACTGATTAGGCAGTATTGCATTAATAGTAGCTGTATACTAATAGTCAATGATGTATGATATGATTTGATCTTAGGCAACTAGAAAGATTGAAGCTGGAAATGCCAGACAAACAAGTTGTGTTGGTCACATTTTCCAATACAGTTTCTGTTTATGGAGATTGTCAGAATCCAGTGAGAGTAGCGGGATGTGATAATAACAATTATGATCAGTTATTTGCATTTGGTCAGTCAGAAGGAAAAGGATGGACTGGGCTACACTCCATTGAAAACTCTTGCAGGTTAGAAATGGTGTTTCAAGAATTATAGTTTTCTTTGACAACTTACCGCTTTGACCTTTTGGTCTGGTTTAGACATGAATGCCAGTGTATGGTATGTACATGGACAAGTGGTTATAATAAATGATTTTTGCAATTAGAAATTTTTTTGTATTTTACAGTCTTCAGCTAGTACTCGAAACTAATTAGCAGACTTCATGTACAAGAAACCGTTTTGGTCACTATTTTTGTATTTTGTTTTCCAGCGAAATAAGTGAAAGCAAGGCTTTAGCAAATATTTGTAGATGTATTAAGTATTGTATACTAAATGAAAACAATTGCATCAGAGACGTGCGTTTTGGCTCCAAAAATGTTATTATTTGTTTATAAAATAGTGCCAATGGCATTGTAGCACAACTGGACAGTTTTAACAGCTGAGTGTTTATGCACATCTGCCATGCTAAGTATAGGTCAGAATGTCGATAGTCACTTGCGCCTTTTTTTCCTATGTTATATCAGCCCAGCACAACATTACTATAATCGCATACTGATATTGAGGGCCGAAGGCCCGAGAGATCGAGGGCCAAAGGCCCGAGCTTGGGCCCTCGGCCCTCAATATCAGTATGCTATTATAGTAGTATTGTGCCGGATCAGAGCGCCGCAACGACTCAAGTTTAGATAAAACGTAGGAAAAACAGGCATGAGCATCTGACGACAGTCTAGGTATAGGTGTTCGTTTGCTGAATGACTATCCAGTTGCCTATCCTACCCTGTTGTTATCTTTGCAATATACACATGTACGTGATCCTTTGGCTTTTGCTATGGACATGGTCATGTTGCTAGACATACATGTACTTGCACACATTTTTAGCACAACTGAACTGATAAGGTTCAGTAGTGCTATACTCATGGCAAAGTGTACTCTGTCTGTGTGTGTGTGTAAACAACTCAAAGTCAAAAGCTCAGTGCTGGACCGATTGTTTTGATATTTGGTGGTTATATTACTTTAGGTGTCTAGTTGGGAAATTGTTCAAATCAAAATAATCACATCAGAGATGTGCGTTTTGAGTCAAAAGATGTGATTTTTGGTCAAAATACTAAAACTCGAAAACTACAGATTTTTCGCTTGAAATTTGGTGGGGACGTTCTTAGGGGTGAGTAAATTAAGATTTGTTCATGACATGATGATTCCATGAGTAATATGCAAATTACCACAAATAACTCTCTAAAGCAACCACATAATTTTGAGTATATTCCATTGCTGCTCTTTTATTTTGTATGGCAACTCACTCTTGCTATTCATTGATTTCATTCTAATTTTGAACAAAAAAAAATAGACAATATTGAAATGTCAAATCTTCTTGGTTGTTTAGGTCGCTAACTGCCCAGATTTCTTCCATGGTGATTACTGGTCCGACAGCTTTAGGGCCAGCATTAACTGTGTGTGTTGGGTTGGTGTCTGAGAAACCAGGATCAGAGATAATTCTTTGTACTGACGGTGTACCAAATGTTGGACTTGGTTCAATAGGTGAGGGTTCATCAGATGTCACATTTTATAACAAGGTGAGAAATCCTACCATGGTTTTGGTCAAATTTTCTCAAATCAATTCCAGGAGTACATTTTTACTTCATAGATCACATAAATATGGTGGTGGTGGTAATAATAATAATAATAATAAATAGTTTATTCAGTAAAGGGCCTCAGCCCATCATACAAAAGGAATTACAGTTAATCAGAAAATCGGTTGGTGTTACAGTGTTGAGAGAAAAATACATGGGTGTGACAGTAGATGTAAATTATAAACTGACATTACTAGAGAAAATACACAGCTAACTGTTACAAAAGATAAGGGTTTGAAGTTGATAGAAGCGAAGCAAATTTATTTTTGGTTGGAAAAGTAGAAACATTTTCGGGGAATATACAAAAATAGTGGTGGGGATATGTGAGTCTTTGTCTATGTGTCTATAATAATTCAAACTACATTTATTAATCGGTCAAGTGATTCTCAATTTTAAGTCATTTTTACATACATGAATTCATACGTATGTACATACTTACCCACATATACAGACTGACAGACCCTTTAAATTTACCATCATAGTATGTCCGCCCCAAAAGCATAATTTGGTAATTTAAAAACAAGTATACCTCATATACATCAATTAATGTATGTGTACATGAAATAAATGAAAGCTTGTCCTGCTAAGATAGAAAACACATTCATCTTGACCTCCATCTTCAAGGTCCAATTTCTTCTGTACACTGCCATATCTTTACTATACATGAGCCACATTCCACTAAAATATACACAAAAGTCAAGTACCTATGGAACATTTGCATGTCCCTTTGGTTCTCAAATACAGAATGCAACCATTTTGCCTGATAACCTGAAGTTTGCTAACTCAATTGAAAAATCTACATATCTAAGTTGACCTCGACCTTCGTCTTCAACGTCAAACAGTTAAACTTGGTCTCCAAACTTGGTCTCTATGCTCTATAGTCATGGTCATCATAGTTACTGCAGTGTTCACTTCAAGCATATGGTTCTTTCCTTGAATAGCCATCAATATATTCAAACTCATACACGAGGTGTTAGTATCTAGTTGTGTATCGACTGTACATACATGAAAATGTCCACATGGTGTCAATGAAATACCCTTTGATACAACATGGTTCTTTTGTTTTTTATTATAGATTGGTGAGCATGCAAAGAGCCAACAGACTACTATCTCTATCATTGGTATAGGAGACACGTGTGAGATGGAAATTGTCAAGGAAAGTGCAAAATGTTCAGGTGGTAATGTCAATATGCTTCACCCGTTGGAGTTGGCAAGAGAAATACGTCAGATTCATCAAAACCCAATCATTGCTACAAATGTGGAACTGGTAGTAATGGTTCATCCAGCATTCTATATTAACTTACCTGACAGTGAGGTAAGACAGCAATACAATGCATTCTAATAGTGTACATGTAGAGATTTACTAATTTAATCCATTGTAATAATAGGGAACTTGCAAACACGCCATGTTGAATGTTGCATCATGGGAAATGTGATAAAAACTGCTAATCAATTAGTATTATGAACAATATTGTTATATTGTTTGTAACCTCAAATGATCAATTCATAGTCACCCTGACCTTTGTGGGAGGTTTATTTTATCGGTAGCTCCAGATTAGGTAATACGATAACCTCAGATAATCCCAAAGTCCTTTGCATCTGAGCATACTCAGTCTGGATTGCAAGTTCCATATTGGTATTACATGCACCTATTTATGAGACTAATTTCCTTGAAAATCGAAGTTCTTACAGCTCACCAAACTTTCCTATGTGACAGCTACCGGTAGTTAGTTCCTCCATGGTCCATTTAGAATGATAACCGACATTCGCCAAAATCACCCACATGCACAGGATAATCCATTTGTCTGCAATACATGTACACAGGCCCCGGTTTTACCCTTTAAATCCTGATACCATACATATGTAGAGTGTATTTTCACAGAGTTACAAAAACCATAGACACAACGGTGGAGGGTCTATGCAAAAACAAGTCACTAAAAGGTTAAAATAACTGATGCAATAAAAAAAAAAACCTCCAGGACTTACTTGAAACTAATCAAAAATTAATCAGACAAACAACAAAGATGTGATTCATATTGTAAATGGTATTTCATACACACACTGACTGCCACAGATGAAAGGCCGTAACATTGGTTTCAAAATATCTTTAAAAAGCAACAATGAAATTATAAATCCCGGGATTGGCCAATTGCTTCCCTCTACTATAAATCAACCTAAACTTGGCATTTCAGGAGAAGAACAGTAAGATAACAAAAACTATTGGTAATACAACTAGACAAAATGACATGTCATTCCGATTCACACTGAGATGTACTCAAGGTGACAAAAACTTGGAGACTGTACCATTCCAGGTTAGTATACAGATATTGGCATCTCTCAGGAATTGCAATTTTCAGTATTGCTTATAAACATTACAGCAGCTGTATTTCTGCTGTATTTGAATGGTACTGTGTACTGGTAAGAGAAAAATATAGTCCAGATTTGATGATGTGTACATGTAAGTGTGGATAGACAAACAATATTATAATCAATTTTTTTGCCAAAATAAATTACAACACTTCTCCAAAATTGCTCATCAAATTCTCGGTACCTAAAAATAGAATATTACTGCCTAGGTGCATCATATAAATAATGAATGAACGTTTGATTTCTTGCTGGTTGACACCATAACTTTTGCTCCACCTGCTTCATATGCATTCAATTTGCTATAGGTGCGTGTGAAAATAACTCTACTTTCTTGCTCTATTTTGGCCCTGTAGCATAAGGTACAAATCTATTGCAGGTACTGAGAATTGCATTCAAGTGATATTTTATGCCGGTCAAGAAATGCAACATCAAAATTTAGCTCATGGTTGTCTTTGTGAAGCATAGTAATTCCTGTGTTGTAATTACTTATATGTGTACATTGAGTAAAACCCAGCAGAATTTTAATGCCCATTTCCACACTTTAACTTACATGTAGATCAAATAAAAAAAAAAACTGCATTTCTGATAACCCAACCTACCCTAGTTTAAGCTACCAACCCTAAACATTTTTTACATGCAAAAAGGTACAATTATGACAACTTACTTCTATTCTATTCTATTTCTATAGATTTTCTTCCCAAAGTAAGGTTTGTTACTTTCTTTTTTAAATCACATTCCATATATTTTCAGGCTATAACAGCACAGTCTGCATATTGAGTTTGTCTACTTCTGGATCACATAACAGTCTTTATTTACTAAAATTAATACACCTCATCAACTGTTACGAAAGTATTGTGACTGATGAGTACTGCATCTTGGGTCGAAGTAATTTTAAAAAAATAAAATGTCAAATAAACCAAAATCATGACCTACCTACTTTATATTCTGAAGTCATGTTATCAGAAACAAACATTTTTTTTTTGTCCTATCAGACTAATAAAGTTCTGCTTTGAATTCATACAGGCGCAGATGAAATACACCAGAAAAAACGGTATGAAATGTGTACGGGTACTCAGCCAGAAAAGGAAAGCAACAAATGACAGAGAAAAGATGGAAAAGGTAAGATTATCAACATTAAATACAAACTGTCATGTCGATAAGAGAATATGAAATATCCCAATTTCCTCATTATGCTTTATAGCCATTTTCAAAAAGCACTGTGTGAGTGTATCCCTCATTATTGAAAATCATGGTAACCGTTATAAATCTATTTTTAACAACAACAATTATACAGGACAAATGGTTGGAAAGGGATTGTTTAATGAAGTTTGTTTTTAAAGTTTCGAAGACCAAGATTTTGATAAGGGGAATAACAGGTTTGATCTGACAATACTTTTGTGTTGAATTATTAAAAACAATGTTCATGTATTTGTGAAGATCATATTTTTCATAATTTTATTAAATTGTAGACAACAAATGTAGAATTGGTTGGACTTGCAGCAGTGCAAGAGTCAGCTGCAATGGCTGAACAGGGTCGGTTAAGGGAAGCAAGAAGAAACTTGTAAGTACAAAAGACTCTAGTGACACACCAAAATTTGGTGTTCCCCTAACTCTTACAATGTGGTGAGTGTGCCCTCTAAGCCAATTTGATGCGTCACTGACACACACAATTTCTAGTGACGCACCAAAATTTGGTGTTCCCCTATCTCTTACAATGTGATGATCGAGTGTGCCCTCTAAGCCAATTTGACGTGCTACTGATTCACACAATTTCTAGTGACACACCAAAATTTGGTGTTCCCCTATAGGGCTCTTATAAATTACTATGTGATGACTCACAAGAAATCCCAGTTTTTCTCATTTTGACTCACAACAACACAATTTGGCTATCATTAGAGGGGTCCACAAGTGTGCTTGTTTTCTTCCCACTTCAGATTTAAATTATGTAAATTGCATCTGTGATTTTGTTCTGTACAACAGGCATAGGAACAACCGTTACTTCCTTCACAATGCTGCCCATTCAAAAGTCAGTTCCGAAAGATACTATGGTTTTACGGCGGAAGGAAGAAGATTGGAGCAGAATCTAAGCATGCAAGAGAATGCAGTCAAGTCTCGTGATGTAATTATATTATTAATTAACTTTTAGCACTCCTGAACTGAGGCTCAGTTATGATATAACCATGATAAAATGAATCTGTCTGTCTGTCTGTCTGTCTGTCTGTCTGTCTGTCTGTCTGTCTGTCTATCTGTATGATTGTATAACATGTATACATGTATGTATGTATGTATATATGCATGTATGTATGTATGTATGTATGTATGTATGCATGCATGTATGCGTGTATGTGTGTATGTATGTATGTATGTATGTATGCGTGTATGTGTGTATATGTATACGTGTGTGTATGTATGTCTATGTATATGTACCGGTATGTATGTATGTCTCTGTATGTATGTATGTATGTATGTATGTATATGTCTGTATGTATGTATGTATGTATGTATGTATGTATGTATATATATTACTATGTATGTATGTATTTATATGACATTGTGTATATCCTCGCCATCCCACATCTGACGAGTGGTGGTGTATAATTAACAGAGTTACAGAAAATTAAGTCTCTAAAAGGTTAAAATAACTGACGCAGTAAAAAAAAAACTGGACTTTAATGGCTGAAACAAATGGAAAATTAATCAGACAAACAATGAACATGTGATGGTGTTTCAAACATACACTGACTACCACTGATGAAGAGGCTGTAATATGGGAAATACATCATGGTAGAGTTTATCTCCTCACCTCCTTTAAGTTAGCAAATACTGATATACATAATACGTATACATGTATATATGTGTGTGAGTGCGTATGTGTGTGTTCATGTTTGCATGTGCGTGTATACTATGCATTATCCTTTAAAAGAATTTTTATTCGAAACGTCGGATTGCATCTAGTTATTCGGACTCTTATTCGTTCCTTGTGCACTTCTATGTATGTATGTATGTATGTATGCACAGACAACTGTGATGTATGTAGGATGTATGTAGTATGTTTATATGTATTACTCTACGGAATTTAAAATTTGAGTGTAGTATTTCTAGGGATAGGTGCAATCTGTATTTGTTTTAGGGAAAGTTATGTTTTACGGATGTCTCTCTCTTTGTATGTTATTGTCCTGTATATGTCTCAGTGTCTTCATTTTCTCACAAATGGATGGCACTGTTCAAATGAAATTTGGTAAACAATATATTCTTCAGGGTAAAATTGCTGGAACTGATTAGGATTTAGTAAACATCTTGTGAATAGTAATTAGATATTTGCATAAAAGAACGATTTTTGGCAATTTAGTACATAGCTTTAAAATTCATGTAATTTTGTCAATTTTTACATTGATGGTAACAGAGCATGTGTGCTATAAAGTTTGTTAATTTAGCTTTTCAAGGCTAATGAATAATTTGATTGATTTTTACCTTCTGTAAGAGAAGGTTACATGACTGCTAGTGTATGTTTTAGCGATACGGTATGTGAGAGAGTATATCTCACCATCATCTTTCTCTTAAAGGCAACCTCAATGGTAAACATCTATGAATATTAATGAGACATTTGCATAAATACCAATTTTCAGTAATTGAGTCAATTGAGGGGGTATATCATGCTATGATAGCTATAAATTTAAATTTTGCATTCTAACAATTACTCTCTGTAGGAACAAAAATCTGATGGCATTCAGTTTAAAACTGGTTTAGAATATAACTTTTCTGACACAGTACATGTGCATATATTCAGTTGTGTATCACTGTCAAGACAATATTTTCTCTATTTGTCTGGACAACTAAAAAATATTTATTTGTTAATTTATAAATTCAAGTTATTGACAATCTATTTGTTATTAAATGCCATTTATATATTGCATCTCATTCGTTTTCTGTTTTAGTCTGATGCAGACCATAGAGCAAGTGTCTTTACTCAAATGAGAAGATTACCAAGAAGCAGGTTAAGGCATGGTAGTGAAAAGAAGGAAGAAGTTCAAAGTCGACAAACAACACAGTCACTTGCTAACCAATACTATGATATTCAATATGAGTAACACCTTCACTGGATATCATTATACAAAAAGAACTAATTTAAAACAGTTCTTTGTTCTGTTATTGTTGTTTTTCTCAGAAAGCAGGAGAATAGAATATGGGGATGCAGAGCAGGCTGTGTTCATGTACGAGAAGGTAATTTAGGCACTACTTATTTTAAAATGTGTTTTCTTGTTTTCCAGTAAAATAAGTGAAAATAAATCTCGAATTAAAATTCCAATGTCTACATATGGTACTGAGTAAAGACGTTTTCCAGTTACTCTTTATGAGTGTATATTCAAGTCAGTTCAATTACTGTGCCCCAACTTCCATATAATAGGGAACTTACAATCCAGACTGAGCATGCTCAGATGCAAAGGACTATGGGATTATCTGTGGTTATCGTAATATCTAATCTGGAGCTACTGATAGAATTAACCTCCCACAATTGTTAGGGTCACTATGGAATGATTATTTGTGGTTACAAAGAATGTATCAACACTGTTTACAATACTAATTGATAAATATTTGTTATCATATTTCCCATGATGCAACATTCAACATGGTGGGTTTGCAAGTGATAACTTAAAATTTGTTTGATTTGATATACCTTAAACACCTAAAACTGTAACTTAGTACTTGTTTACCTGTATTCTTATGAATAACTAGTATGTGTGACAAAATATTTACTAAGAATAAACATTTTCTGCAAAGTTTTTGTAAGCATAACTTAGTTTAGCCAAAAGAGCAGTCTCATTTATTTTGATCAAACACCCACAATTCTATCTACTGAACATTGTTAAGGTACCAATTATTAGACATTGGACATATTAATCAAATGGTAGATATTCCCATAATCAGCACAGCAAGAGGCTGAAATCTTGCTCACCGTTGAGGGCGCTAATTTTTGGATGCGATCCAAAAATCTATATGATTGGATTTATCATGTATACAGCTACACTATACGTTTACCTACGTGTACAGGTGATGCAATACTGTTACGGTGTATGATATTATGAGAAAGTCATTGTACTTTTCAAAAAAAGAACATTCCATTGCAGCTTTAATAGATTTTATATAGGATTGGATGATGTAATTACATTAAATAAGTAACAACTCACTTGGTACTTTGTAAATATATAATCAGATGTTGTTGATATAAAAGTTCATTATTTGGATAAAATTTTGTCAGACTGTAAAATATGTATTAAATGTTTATTTTGGAATCGGGAAGTAATCTTACACATGACTGCTTATTTGAAAGAGAAGTCAAGGTGAATTGAGTTGATCATGCAATGGGTTTATAAAGTGTAAATGTGTGTGTGTGTGTGTGTGTGTTTGTGTTTGATAAAGGAGAATGCCACATGCGCTCTAGGAAATGATGGCATTTTCATGAGCTTTTGGTTCTGGAAAGTCATATTATGGTTTTACATCACCAACATTATGCTCAGTTTCAACAGCTGACCCTCCTTCGGACTTCCTCACCATTTTCATGAAAAAGACTAATTACATGGTGAGTGGGACTGAGGCACGGACCAAGGAAGGATCAATGGTTGAGGGCGCTGATTAGAACAAACTTTTAAATAATTAATAAGATAGTCATAGTAAAACTGGTTTGTTAAAACCATCAAGTTAAAATTTATTTTTTTAAAAAGAAAACACATTTTCATATCATTACTTTATTACATGGCACCTGGTAGGGAAAAGTTATTTTAAAGAGCAAAACAAAAGAGTAAACAAATAATTTTTGTAAAAAAAAAGAAGGAGATATTAAATGATGAACAAAACACAACTATTTGTAAACAAATATGGCAAATTCCATGCCCCTGTGGTTGCCATCAATAAATGGTCATAATGGGAGTCAGTGGGTCGAATGTGAAGAGATATAACTTGTGTAGACATTGCAGCTGTAGTAGTTTACTGTGTGACACTATCCTTGCCATTGGCCAAGTCTACGACAAGCGACCTTCTCAATGATAATTGACAGTGTTTTGGTAAACAGTGAGACGAGACACAAATGTTCTAATCCTTTTTCTGGTAAAATTACAGCACATGGAATTTCCCAGATAAAAAGCAGAAATCAAAATTTAGATGTGGATAGAATGTCTGGAAATATGCCAGTCGGCCAGAATGTTTATTGATTCTGAAATAGGTAGGTAGTGTTATGTATTGAAGTGATGTTCTGGTTACTTTGTTGTGAGGAGTTGGACACTAACCTGAAAAAATACCTTATCTGTAAACTTAAAGCTAAGTTTGATTGTGACCGACTCAGACAACAGAAAATATTATTATCTTCGTTTTATAACCTCAGTGTACAAGTTTCAAATGGCGCACATGATCATATAGAACAAAATGTAGTAACTTATCAACGAACACCCACCCCCACCAAAAGAAAACTTTCGAAAGTATAATCACTTAATTAAAACATATCTAAATTAAAATGTTGAACACCCATGATTCTGTAAACCATCAATGTTAATTAAACTGAAGACTAATAATTATTATTAGAATTTAAGGAGAACACCACTCCAGGAAATGACGATATTTTTTAAATAAACTTTGGGTTCTGGAGAGTCATTTCATGATTTCACATCACTATTATTATCATCTATTCCCCAACATTAATTACTAAAAGTGTTCATGATTATACTTTCTATGATATGCTTGGTTGATTCGATTATTCGGGATGCTCAGATACAACATCAAAACCGGAAAAAGAATTCTAGTATTCGTGAAGTCATAAAGTACAGACAGTTTATTATGTTGGTTGTACCACAGTAGACTTCAACATTGAGTATGATGATGTAACATAGTTTGCGTTCACGCTGTCGCTCAATGAGATCCTTCCGGTTGGATATTTGTAGCAGACGCGGTCTCCTTCTGTGGGTCAACGTGCTTATCAATGTACCGTTTTAGTAAAACATTCAATATCTGTAAGACATAGGAAATGAAGCATTTTTCATCAGAGAAATATGTCCTTAATTTAGTATTTTAGAAATTGAAGCCTAACTCATAGACACACTTGCACGCATGCGTGACACACGGTCTCCAATTCTCTAATAGAGAACTTGTAATTCATACTGAGCATGCTCAGATGCAAAGGACTATGGGATTATCTGTGATTATCGTAATACCTAATCTGGAGCTACATATCTCTATCTTTCTGGCCATCAATACTTGATATTCCGTATATCCGTCCTCCCCATTCATTCATGCACCCAACAAACCACCCACTCACCCATCCATCCATCTAGCCACCCCTCCGTACCCATCCATCCAAACTTACTTCCTCCACCCATCCCCTATAACTCCTCATTCATCCATCCATCCCTCTCTCCCTCCATCTCCCCATCTATCCATCCATTCATCCGTCCATATGTTTACATTGCATCGTATTGAATGGCTGCCTAATATGTACAGTTTAGAAACTGTTAATTGCAAAAGCTTCACATTTTTATATAGGATACTTAGACACTTTTACCTGTTTGTATTTTAGCTTTGCTCCCTGAAAACAGAAAAAATGAACAACGTATTACTAATCGTACAAATAACTTTTACGATTATTATCAATAGGCTTGCCATATTATGGATTAAGACCACACACTATAGTAAGTTGAAATGTTATAATAAACTCTGTCACAGTACAGTTTTACCAAAAGTCTGAGAAGGAGAAGATACTAACTTGGCGATAAGCTGGGCATGGAGTATGTGTAGGCTGTTCTCTCTTCTGCTGGAGACTCCCATATCCACGTTCATCGTCCAGCTGAAATGAACGAAAGGTTTTTGTCACCTATTCTAGCATATACGTTGTATGATATATTTGTAAACAATACAGGTAGTAGTAATGCTAGCAGGATGACCAAAGCACAGTATAGTGTTTGAGTCGCGGTAGGTCTTCCTGTTGTTGGTATTGGTTAGTTGGTTGGTTGGTTGGTTGGTTGGTTCATGGAGGTACCTCCATGGTTGGTTGCAACACTGGTGGCTCTGAGGGTGGTGATGGCTGTAGCATGATGTGGGTGTAATGGTGTTAGTGGTTATGGTGATGGTAGTAGTGGTAGTGGTTCTGAAGGTGACTGAAAGTTTTTGTGATAATGTTCGGGTGATGGTGGCGGTGACGACGGTGATGGCTGAAAGGATGACGGGGTGGTGGTGGTTGTTATGGTGGTTGAGGGGGGTTGTTAGGGTGTCAGTTGATGATGATGGTCTTTATAGTGGCTATGGTGGTGGTAGTTGTGATGATGATGGGGTGGTCATGGCTTTGGTTCTTGGGGTGATATATTTGTTGCTGTTGTGGGAATTGTTATAGTTGTGGTTTCGATAGTGATTGCTGTGTTTGTGATGATGGTGATAGTGGATGAAAATGTTTAGTTACGGAATCAGTCATTGAATCGGTCATCTTATGTAAATTCGAACAGTGTTAATTCGTATATGTTTCCTTTGCAAAGTTACACAATGTTACACAATCACATCGCACTCGTATATACATACTTGTATAATAATCTGTCAACCATGGTAGCTTATTTACGGCGGTGCTAGTGGTATTCCGTGTATCTCTCAGACCATGCTAGTAACTACGGTACATTTGCAAAGAGTTGATAATCCGATTTGAAAATCTCGACGCATAATTCTCCTATAAGGTTGTTTGTCTGCGAGATGTCGTGTGATTTACATAATCATTGGTAAGAATATTAACATATCCTTGTATAAACTATTCCTCGAATCGACACGCCCTGATATTACACGAATATGACTTTTCAATAGTTATAAGTCTATCTCAAGATATAGCTGACCTGAAGTGCAACAGTGTTTACTCTTGGTTCGACATCAGTCATTTCAAGCTTGTCTGTTTTCTGAAAAACAGAGATGTACATTTAGTACAAAGGAGTCAAAAACGATTACAGTGATACAAACTGAGTTTAAAAACTTTTTACTCAAATGAAAATACTTACATAAAACCTTAATTAAATTGTTCTAGTATAATATTAATGTCCATGCATGTTGTCCTTGACATTGAGAGTGTCTTATGGCATCGTTAGAATAATTGATTGCATAATAGGGATTTCTTCACCATTTTTCTATACGTATGATAAATTACGTCATCGGATTGTATATAAGATATATCGTAATACCAAATTTGAGTTCTGCCAATCACAAGTGATCCTAAAGCATCTTCAGTAAGTAGAATGATGTGAATACCTTTTAAATATACAGCAACTATTACGCCCCTAACGTATTAGGCCTCCAACGTTAGCATATATAAACGAGCTTGTGTCCCCCTTTAACGCATACTGTGCATGTACAGTTCAACGAGAACTGATCTTTTTAGATGTTTATCAAAATCAATAATGTACCACTTAACCTGAACAAAAACCTTGAAATATGTCGAAGTAGTTAAATTTCATTTAGTCATTTTGGAGAACCATTTTCATATCGAGGTTCGAGGAAAATGTGAATAAACGCCGAGGAATACCTCAATTCGTTTGACACTAAATTAAAACATTGATCAGTACGTAATATAAGTAAACATATTGCCTGCATTAACCATTCTTGGGCAAAATCATGTACATGGCCATGGTGTAGTGGGGTGCTTAGATTCGTGGGGTGCTAAAGGCAAATCAAATATCGTGCTTTCTGGTAGTGTAGGTTTTTAAAATAGAATGGATAACATCGCCTGTACTGTTTGTCTGTCTGTCTGTCTGTCTGTCTGTCTGTCTGTCTGTCTGTCTGTCTGTCTGTCTGTCTATGTCTGTCTGTCTGTCTGTCTGTCTGTCTGTCTGTAACAGCTACGAAATGAGATACTACAATTACCGTTGGCGATACTTCTCTGACTGGCCCATCGGTTTCAGCGAAACCACACTTGCAACATTTGCAGCACATCATGCAAACCGTGCAAATAATACCGACCAATAAACAAACTACACTTGACAATGAATTCAAATTCGCTCCTGTTGATCCAATGTAATCCAACCATATTGAAGATCTTTCGAATTTCCATTCTCTATCAATGTTTTCCTAATGGTAAAAACAAAACAAGATATGAAACAAGTGACAAGAAAGCATATATATATCTATATTTAGTCATACCATTACGTCATACCATTACGTCATACCATTACGTCATTTTCAATCCTTTCAGTTCAATTCCACCTAAAATTGATAGTTTTCTTTCGTATTATGAAGTTTATTAAAAGTTTAAATTAGTTTACTTTACTATACTTTACTTTACCTTACTTTATTTTGATTATTTGAGCAGTTTACTTTAGTTTACGTTAGTTTAGTTATTATAAGTTAATGTTATGTTTAATTAGGAAATCTGTGCGTTACTGTGACACTTTTGAACGGAGAGTGCGGCAGTACAACTACAACAGTAATAATAATAATATCAACAATAACAACAACAACAACAACGACGACAAATCATTCCTTAACACGCTTCGCCATCAATATGAAAGTCACCTTCGTGAAAATAGATACATCTTGATGATAGTACATGTTTATCAATTAAAAACACTTAAAACACATATACACAAAACACACATACATACATACATACATACATACATACATACATACATACATACATACATACATACATACATACATACATACATACATACATACACAAAACACATATACATACATACATACATACATACATACATACATACACAAAACACACATACATACATACATACATACATACATACATACATACATACATACATACATACATACATACATACATGCCTATTGACAGTAGATGACAATAACATACCTGTAGTTTAGTGTACCTGTCTGACAGCATGGCAATACATAGATTTAACAGCATTATCAAGACAATAAGTCCAAATGATACATAGAGTATATAGCCCATTGCAGTGTAGTATCTTATAGTTATATCTACCCACTCATTGTGTTCATTCGATATGTTCTGCCATACTAGACTGTTTATTTCCAACGACTCGGTACCTACTCCTCCAAATATACTCGTCATTAGAACAGTCAACGATGATGAAAACCTGTAGACAATATGTAAATAGTATTGTATTAGCCTTTGAATTGACGTTCTTGCTTATACGTATTTAGAGGGCCGTGA
The DNA here is from genome assembly GCF_964340395.1 of Glandiceps talaboti. Classification (NCBI taxonomy): domain Eukaryota; kingdom Metazoa; phylum Hemichordata; class Enteropneusta; family Spengelidae; genus Glandiceps; species Glandiceps talaboti. The sequence goes on along the minus strand of NC_135569.1, from coordinate 7,518,486 downwards.
TTGCATAAAAATGTTAAAGTTGTGATAGTTGAGTTAAAGCTTATATATATATATATATATATATATATATATATATATATATATATATATATATATATATATATATATATATATATATATATATATATATATATATATTAATGCCTTCAACGGCCTTTTTCGTGAATGGGTGGGTCGATGTGTGAGGTAACCCTAATGATGCGTAGCTTACAGACTAGTACTTACTTTGCAAAGACGGAGTTTTCTGGCCCAACATTCACATAGAAGTAATACATGGCAAGAGCATAAGCCACAATGACGTAGGTAAAGATGATAAGAAATCGGATGATGTCGTGCCTCATTGACGTAAATACGAGCAAAGTTGGTCCAAGGTAGTGAGACAGAAGAAATGGCTTTAAGAATCGCAGTAAAGCACAGACATAAGTGAAAGCAGTTAACTTACTCAAAATTATGTAAATGTAGGGATTTCCATAAATCTGACCAACTATGTCCGGATTGGCTAAAATTATGCTGATGAAAAACGTTGCCAGAATAAACAGATCTAATAGGTTCCAGTTACTCTTAAAATAACCAGTTACTCCATATGTTATCAATTGCCCCAGCTCAATAAAGCATAACGTGATAAACCAAATGATCAGAATTGCTAGTATGATTTTATGGTTTATCATCATATAGCCTTCATTTCTGACTTCAGAACCTTCAATTTTGAACTGTACTAATACTTCATATATAAACATTAAGATTAAGAAGAAAGCGTAATGAAAGTAGTGACTAAGGAAGCTGGCCTTTGGGCTGTCATAGAGGTGATGCAGCCTTGTTCTAGTGCAGAAGATAATGTGAACTGGGAAGATTTGATGCAGGATGCCAAATACAAAGAAAGCAAAGATAGCGTATAGCAGTTCCCATCCAAATCCATTTTTCTGTGTCCATTCAGGTTGTCCGCATGTCCACTGACCTCGAAGAAATTTCTGCACCATTGGATGTGCGATAAACTGTAAGAAAACAAGTATTCTGCGTTAATTTTATTATAACCCGCACCACAAGCCAACAAATGATCTTTTCCTTTCACGTAGCAGAATCAGGCACTGAAGTCTAAAATTAGTGGAACGAGACAGAGTCGCGATGGGTGTATTTTTTTGCATGGCTTCCACACCACTGCTATTCCTGTTGGTATCAAAGTATTGTGTATACTATTATAGCAAGTAGGACTCACCCCTTAAGAAAAGGAGAAGGAAATAAAAAGTAACTTGCTGGTACTTGAGGTATTAAAAGAACAAACATTAAGATAATCAAACATCCCTGATAACTTACTAGAAACGTTTGGTAAACATTGGGAAGGCTTTTGAGAACAGAACATCCACAATAAAAGTAAGAGTTGCTACAGGATATCTTTGTTAGCCGGATCATATTTCCATATATATAAACTAGTTTAGAATTTACCACAATGCTTTTAAAATAATCTTTTCATTGTTATGAAGGAAATATCAAACATAAATGTCAGGTTCTTATATTAATGTTATCTCATCAGTGAAGCAATACGAATTTAGGTATAGCCAATGATCATTCATATTTGTAGAACCAAGTTTTTCTTTGTTTCTAGTCTGCCAGACAGACAGTGATTGTTATCACCACCATCGGGCTGTTGAAAGTCTATGTGAACTAGTACACGTAAAGATATATTACCTCTTTCTGCTCTGTTGCTATGGCTTTCTCTGCGATGAGGAAACGCTTTGGTCTGCGCTCAAGTGTGAGCATAGATAACAGAGTATAGTGTCTACCATCACATAAGGAGTGATCATCTTTGTCGTCATGAGTATCATAATAGCCTCCGCCTAAGAGCCACTTCACTTCGTTAACTGAATGACAACATTGCAACACATGGAGTGTGAACACTTTCAAGCGATGCTGCAGAGCTGCAATCTTTGCCTGTGAAAAACATATATACATTGCATGTTTCATTGGACATTTTTGAGACGTAATTTTCCGCTGTTATGTCATCTTGTTTTGATATTCGTGTCAAAGAAATTATGGTAAATATGATGTCACCACGAGAGATTTTCTCATAATTCATGGCAGGATTAGATGTAACGGCATCATCAACGGCACATCTTAGACAAAAGGGGTAACGATCACATTCCTAGTTGTTTTCGATATATAATTCATTTGAAACGGTGATCTTCTTGTTGAACTCATTCGAAAGGGTGAGGTTGAAGAAAATCTGGTAATTTTGAAAAGCAGAGATTCTTAATAAAATGAGCAGTAAAATATTTTTTTCTGAATATAAGGTTGAAAGCAATTAAAATATGTCTGTATTCCATTGTATCAAATGGTGTGGCATTGCTGTACTGAGGAAATTAATTGATTTATTGAATACTACAAAATGTGTCTCTCTGACATAGTTTCAGTAATATTGTCATGGTCGCCATCGTCGTTTTAATGGAACATTGAAAAGGTGATGCTGATCGGATGATGATGTGGTGATAGTGGTGGTGGTGGTGGTGGTGGTGGTAGTGATGATGATGATGATGAGGAGGAGGAGGAGGAGGAGGAAGAGGAGGAGGATGGTGGTGGTGGTGGTGGTGGTGGTCGTGCTGCTGCTGCTGCTGCTGCTGCTGCTGCTGCTGCTGCTGCTGCTGCTGCTGATGATGATGATGATGATGATGATTTTAGAATTATAATTGTCATTGACACAGGTTCACACTTTAGAACTCTAAAATACGAATAAATCTAACCTTCCAAATTAAGGAAATTTCCTCCTTCAGTAGGTCGTTCAATTCTTCTATCAGATGAAACGCCGTTTGCATAAAATCTTTAAATTCTTCCTTTGAATTCTTTTTCCCTTCTTCCTTTGAGTTCTTTCTCTCCAAATATAGATATGTCATTGTTATGTATGCTGGACTTGATACAGCACTGTACATATTAATCTTCTCTTCCATTAATGTTGTAGGATCTGATAAGAAATCACGATTTCGCATACAAATGATTAATACTAACTATTGAACATGGGTTAACAAGGCTTATTTCTTGATGAAGATCTTCACACTCACACACCCATAGTTGCATGCGTACACACACATACACACACATACACACTCACACATACATACATACATACATACATACATACATACATACATACATACATACATACGATCATTGCTGCTTGTAGTGCATTATTAGCCAATAAATGTTATAATTTTTGTGATAAAGTAATCCAATGTGCAGTATTTGAGGCATGGTATATATCTGGCTCTAAACATTAATGTCTCTACCCCTTCCCAAGAAACAAATAACAAATCAAATGTAATGTATAATTTAACGATATCACTTTCATCAGCTGTAATGCTTCAAGCCAAGTTTCTTCAATAGCCATGACGCACAAATGTGAAGGCTCTGTATAAAATATGATACCAAAACAGAAACCTTTCTTACCGTCAAAATCTGGTCTTTCCAACAAATTCGCTCCATTTTCCAGCAACAATTTGATCATGAAGAAATCATCTCGTTTTGCCGCTATTTCCAAAGCTTTTATGGATATCCCTTTCCTTTTACCTTGATAGCTGCAAAGCTCTGCACACTGTACAACCAAGAGAAGACGAATGAAATTCTAGTGTAATTAATTTTCATATCATATTTCTTTCAAATCCAATGAGGTCCTTTGAATATTTTTAAGCGTCATTGAAGTTACGCCAATATTATAATGCTAGTTACAATCAGGAACTCAAATATCTTTAAAGAATAAGACACGAGTGTAGGAGACACATTATTATTTCATATATCAAATGAGAGAAAAAAAGGCATGACAAATTGTATTGTAGCTTATCTTGCCGTATGCCTATGGAACTCAGCGCGTGATGTAATTATTTAGATGTTTCTTAAACTTTAGTTCTAATGTTGTGTGTCTGCTCAGTTTGACTCGACCTTGGCCTGATTTGATTTGCTTTGTCCTGGTATGGTTTGGTCCATACGTCATTAACAACTGATTTGGAAGAGCTTTACACGAGGTGAGACATAGATGACCTGTACAGCTGACCCTGCTCTGTATACCTGTTATGAGTAACTAGTCTGGAATGGCTTTAAAGCTTGTGATAGGGTTAAAATAGAACTGTACCTGATGTTGAGACAAGATTTCTTCAACTCGAGCATAATTACTTTTCTCAACAGCACTCAGAAAATCTTCTTGGATTGAATTCTCCGTACCCAGGCCAGTGTTTTCGCAAAGCTGTACATATTCTGTACTGCACTCGTCCAGTGGCACAAGGTCTTCTTTCCTATAGCAGGGGAATATGAAATTATAACTCAATTGGTACATTTACGAAACGAATGTATATAGTTTTACTAACAACAAACAGGGTTTCAACATGTTTCAAACGAAACATGAGTTATGAAGTGTGTGTTTTGTGATATGTTTATAATTATTTTTAATCAACAACAATTCCGATAGTATACATACATTCACATACATTAATATGATTATATTCAAATATTTCATATTCAAATGAAACACATTATTATATATCAATTGGCTAACTTTTATAGCAATCGCGTCGCAAATGCGATTCCCTCATAGTCTATCAATACAGAAATACAATGATCTATGACATTATCAGTGCAAATATTTATACTATAGTATAGAAAAAGTGACTCACGTTATGGCCATCTATGACAGATGTTGTTAGTAAACGTTTTTTCTAGAGTCTTGAATTGTTTTCTTGCTAATCCCTGTATAAATAAATAAATATATATTATATATGTTATCATTTACAGAAATCTAGTACAGTTATAAATGGTCACATTTGAAGTTGGTTGTTTAGAAGTTTGTGTTATGTAAGCCCCATTAGCTAACATCTATATTTGTTGGGAAACTATAGGAATGCTCCTAATATATTTTTCTGACAAGCTGCGAGATCGTCTACGGATAACCTGAAAAAAGGTTTACCGAAAACAGAGGATCATGCAATACAACACAACACAATACAATACAACACCACACCACACCGCACGATCGCGACACGACACGACACGACACGACACGACACAGCAAAACACAGCACTACACAACACAACACAACACAACACAACACAAAACAACACAACACAATATATCATAATATCACAAACACCATATTCATTCATATTCATATTCATATTATTTATTTTCACCAGACACAAAGGGAAAATGATACACAACTGATAGAAAAGAAAAGAAAAACTGTACCTGGTGAGGGACATAGAAATAGTTCAAGCAGAACTAGTCTAGTCTATGGCCCCGATACTATAAAGATAATAAAATATGTTTATGCGTAACTGTACAATAAAGAAAACAAAACAAAAACTCACATAGTATATTTATAAGTAAACTAATCACATGAAATGAAATTAATGAAAATAACAGTCATAGTCGAAAACATATACCTATCAGAACAACATATACAAGTTCTGTAGAAGTTACTGAAAGGAATTGTTAGCATATATCGCGCATACAACCACACAATGTGCAAATCAGATATCATGACGTAATCATATTTAATATGGGTAGTAACCTTTTTATAATTCAAAACTAATAATACATACAATAGGGGTATATAAAGGTCATTGTGGATGAACTCAAACGGCCATACGCAGAATCGGCAGAGCCTGCATTCATAAAATCAAACAAAAGAAAATATACATCAATAACATGTTTACTGGAATCGCGTCGCTACTTCCATGATGTAAACACAAGTAACCTATTGTTGAAAATACTTTGATGTTACAAACAGAAAAGGATATCCAAGGTCGTCTCGACCGGCATTAGCAGGACAGTGTGACCTGACAAACACTTTTCCAACACCTGCTGTTTAAAAGCTCCGTCTACAGATTCGTTATGGTCAACCGTTTTTGAACATGTAATTAATGTAGGAACGCTTAGAGAAAATTTTAGGATATTTCCTACAAGACGATACGAACAATAAGAGTAAAAGCATAGCACTCAGCCTCATTACAGACAATTATCTTCTTACTTGTCTGTGACCTCATCCTCACCTTATGCTAGTGGTCATAGTGTAGTGTCGTTCAACTATGCCCAACATCTGACACCCTATCAATTCTTGTCACACCCCAAGAAGTAAATTATACGTTACGACCGCAAATCTATTGTTGCTTACAAACAATGTTTAAGCTTTATAATCTCTTCTGATAGGGCCAGTATTCAGTTATGCACTGTCACATAAGTACCATGGTAGTACTTTTAATACTTTTTTGTCAACGGTGACACTTTAGCTTTTACATGTTCACGTATTTTGAAGTGACGCAATAAAATGGACAGTTTGACACGGCTGTCGGATCTGGCCTTTATGTTCACTGGTACATTTTTAAAATTCAAAATAATTTCCTCCGACAGTAGTAGTGGTTTGTGGTTATATTTTGAATTGTTCGTGCGTCTAATGAACTCTTTGGATGAATCAAGATGAAACGGCGAGGAAAGACTGCTTGAAACAAATACGACTGAAGTATATTTTTGTAGGGACGAATCTTAAGTTTAGTCGAGACACAGGAAGATGAAGTTTGAAACATATTTCATTGGCATTTCTCATACAGTTACCATATTTTAATTAAAATAACATTTTAATTTGCTAAAAGTGAATATTGCATATTAACATATATCCATTGCAGTGGTTTGTAATTTGTTTAAATTTCATTTTTAATTAAATCGACGTCTTTTAATCAGAACAAGATATGCATGGAACACCCTGTTGTTAATGATAATTTGAATTTTTAATTAAATTGGGAGCAGTTTAATCAATAAAAAAACAAAATATGGCTGGAACACGACAGTAGTGCAATCAATTAACAGCCAATTTAATTTAATCGATGGCTTTTAATTCATAAATTGTGGATAGAACACTTTGTTGGTGATAAAATAATTTCAAGTAAATAGTCGGCGTACTATTCATGAGAAAAACTATGGATAGAAACACCAGAGTAAATTACTAATGTGGCTAGCTTTTATTTAGGTATTCAGACGGCTAAGCACTGCATGACAGAGATATGCACTCTATACCAAGTAAGCTTTCTAGATTTCACTCAGTTTTCCACCAAGTACAGTCAAGTTAGTGACACCGCTGACATTTACTTCTGTATTTATATCACGTGACATGTCAAAGGTTAAATGAGGTTAAGTGATGACCGCTTTCCAAAACAATTCTATTCTGTCACTTTAAATATTTTATACTAATCGCATTCATGCATTGGGACGAATTCCTCTAAATTCAGTTTCAATTTTTATTTGGGAAAAATATAAATCCTTCACATTTTCGTGTCGTGCATTTTCTGTGGTGTATTATGTCCTGATGTTTTGTATATTTCTAAGTGAACACTGACCCGAAAAATCGCATTCAAATTTTCAATGCGCATGCTTTGATTGTGTTCATTAATCGGCTGTGCAGCTGTTCGTTTTCATCTCTAAATTATTGCTATAAAATTTGCTGTAAAACCAGAATCCATTTCTTACTTAACAAAATCAATAATATAATAATTATTATTATTATGGTCAATAACTGAAGTAAAAGGTTGACTCAAATGCAAGATAAAATGCTATGGTATATTAAACCGAATGCATGTGGTGTTATATTCAAACAACGTTCAAATCAGTACATTATAAACGTTCACACCTTGAGTTGAACGACACCAATTCAACTTCAGAATCAACTGTGTATTGTCTGCAAAAGGTTAAACGTACAGAGGGTGTTGTCGTTCAAATCAGCGTTGTGCCGACTGTCGATCGTGTGCAATTCTTCAATAAACAGCTTGAATAATGATGAATACAATAGTTCGAGTGGGCGTTTATTGCCATCACATATGTAGTCGTTATTTTTGTATATTACTACGAAATGAGAAGGGCGTGTCAAATTATGAATTATAGTCAATTTTAAAAGCTTCTCCTACAACTGTACATACCTACTTAGTCTCAACTATATGATAATATTATTGTGTTTCCACATACCACTTTGTATATTATGTAATTTTTTAGGAAAAAAAGGTAATTGAGGTTGGCAACATTTGCTACAAATAATTTACATCTCCCCATTCTTTTTTCTTTTCGTGTTCCTCTGAGTACCTGACTATGTCTATGTGTTTGTTTGTCTGTCTGTCTGTCTGTCTGTCTGTCTGTCTGTCTGTCTGTCATTCTTCATTTGCGTATGCGACAGAGTGGTCGGGGTGCATGAATTATAATTGCTGCTCTTTGGTATCCGTACGACATAATTATCTCCTCACACTAATATCTTTATCATTGAACAAAAAAAAGGATAAGTTTCCGGTGTTTTATTCCTGAAATCAGGACCCACACTGTAACCATAGAAATACAGATCAGCAAAAAACTGAAAAGGGTTATATTTTAGATTGGTGATCACAAAGATGAAATGATGCAAACAGACAATATTATTAGCATGTCGCTTCCTCTGATTAGAAGAACAACCTTCAACATCACTAAAATAGACGACGTTTTATAAACATATTTTGCAGCCGACAACGAATACAGTAGTCGATAGCATGCGAAATCAACGTTTAATACTGATTACACCATACGGGTAGGCCGCCATTTCATATAACATAACATAATGTAAGTGATACCTGTACAATGTGAATTTATTGTAAAAGGGGCCCTGAGCTGTATGAACATTAAATACAGCCCCCCCCCCCCCCCCTCTTTATTTTAATTAATTATTTCATCCATTTTATAACCAGATGAAAGACTTTACACAGGCATACATTGAAGGGTGTTTTACTATCACAACACAAGAAAATACATACCTGTGAGCTATGGAATGGTCTCAGCCTCAGGAAGGTGATTTATGTAAACATGCGTATTCTATCTCTCCGAACTGTATTTTTCGTCGATGTCAGATTACACAATATCTCCTCTTAATTTACCTGGCAATACGATTGACATTTTTCTAGTCTTCTCATACGAAATGTGATGGAACCTATCATGTATTCTTTGTTTACACGCGATTCAACACGAGTCCGTTTGTTTTGCCGTGATATGCATACATGCAAAGTCTAGACGCAATATACTCGCTTGCCATGACGTCACAATGGGCGTGGTGTATTGAACTCAGTGAATACATATTTAGCCTTGCCCCCAAATGTAACCCTGCACTCAATGTATAACTTTCGATCCCTTGTTTTGTAAACAATATTTAGGTATTACGATCGGTAAACTTAGTCTCGGCACTACTTGCTAACATGCAGAATTCATAAAACATATTTTTCTATTGACCCCAAATGAATTATAGTTAAGTTTCTTCCTGTATCTGTGTTATTGTTGATCTGTGTCTGTCTCTGTCTGTCTCTGTCTCTTTGTCTGTTAGTTACTGTCTCTGTCTATGTATGTATGTATGTATGACATGTATGTATGTATGTATGTATGTATGTATGTATGTATGTATGACATGTATGTATGTATGTATGTATGTATGTATGTATGTATGTATGTTTGTCTGTTTGTCTCCCTCTCTCGATCTCGCTCTCGTACTTTGACAACCCATTATAGAGGTTTACCTCTGTAGTCACACAACAAAAACAACAACAACAACAATAACAATAACTTATTTTCTAACTGTCAATCAAATTACGCATCACGCGTATTAAACATTACAACATGATAATTTAATCCAAGTACCAGCTGACACGTAGACAATTCTACATTCACACGGAAGTAAAGCAATCCCTTTTTAAATCTCTAAACGTAAGAAACATTAATAAATGGTGTCATGCACAATACCAGAGGGAAGCTGCTGAAACAATACCAGCGTAATGTAATAATTTGTAAGCCCATACCTTGAAAACTGTTGACTGCACACGTGGCATTAATGTGTAAGGGCGCGTTCAGTAACTACAAGCTTAGGGGGAAGGGCCAAGGAAAACCTAGCATGGTCTGCTATGTAAAATCCCCCCTCCCCTCATTCCGTTTGCTTAAAAGTGACCCGCCCACGTGCACATACTGAATAGCCTTTCTTTAAAACATATCCCCCCCCCCCAACCCGCCGTTGAAATATTTTTTTTTTAAATGCGTTTAAAACCTGCTAAACATGAAAAGGGACACAAGTCCCGGAATAAGTAGGCAAGGACTCGATCCCACTGCTGCCACCACGTCGACAATTTTAAAGAAATTTAGTTGTTTCCGGTCCACTATTACCAGCACAGTGGATTTGTGAGGAGGCATTGCATTAATTAGTTGCCGTGTTTGAGTCCAATTGGTAAAGATGAAACCTACAACTCCAAAAGACTACAGATATTGCACTACCGACCTTATCGGGACTGTCAAAATCCCCATTTCACCACATTATCACCAATATCTAACCACACAATCCACCCTCCACTTCTATGAGGCCCATCCCTCATGACGGCACAACTAGTGTATTCACTGCATTCATTGTCAATAGCTATTTGACTGATAAGTTGTGATATTTTGGTACAATGTTGGCAATGGTGGGATCTGGCAGCTGTGGAATATGTGACACTGGTGGCAGCAGTGGGATGCCAAAATTATAAAAAACTCAAAGTTTGGACAAGTTAAATATGACCTCACCACAGATTTTCATACGGGGTGTAACCCATATATAATCCAAAAAACAGACCCATTGTTATGGATTGGTTTACACTGGTGCTGAGAAGGTATTGCTACAGCATATGGACATTTTCTGATGTCCTCGACATGATTGGGGATTTTCTGATGAAAAGTCAACCCATTTTTAGGGATTTTTACGTCTTACAAATTTCAATTTTTAAGAAAATTTGACCCAGTCGGAGGCGCATTTCCGTATATTTTCTATGGGAGTATACCCCCGAAATACAACACAATGTACTAGGACAAACTACCCTTCACTTTAATGTAGGTGTGTCACTAGTGAGAGGGACTCGTTCGATTCCTTAGTAGACCGTACTGATACCAACAAATCATGTTATCATACAATAGGAACCAGATAACCTCAAACAAAGCATTGTCCGACTCAAAATAATCTTACTGGCTGTGTTACATTCTCTCATCGGATGCGGCAAAAATCTTTCCTAAAATCCTACCAACTATGGTACATTTACCTTGTCAAGGCTGACTTTATGCTACCCACACCCTAATAGCCTGGCTGAAAATGTAAAGAATTTACTTAATTTGTGTCGCTCCAGACGACACCATGTACCACTTATTTACTGTTAGTAACTTCAAGATTTTTGCCGAACCAGACGGCACCCTTTTCGGTTGTTGTTGTTGTTGTATGTGTTTCTCTTACCTTCTAACTCGGCACACCTCTCCTGGAGTTGTGTTATTTCCTTCACACGGCACTGACCGCTGAATAGAATTTCTTTCATGTCCCAACTCTGGGGCTCTGCTCTGGGGCTGACGACGTCACTGAACCTTTAGTGATTGTTAGTTCGCTTGCTTTGTTACATTCATTCAACCAGTAAAGGTTAGCATATAATAAATCCGAGATTTCTTTGGTTAATAATTAAGATTAAGTTGTTGTATCGTCTGTTGAAATATATGAACAAACAACTTCCCCATGCCTTTCAGTTGCATTCACGCTGTTGCATAGAACTATTTATTACCCAACAAACACAAAAGAGGTGAGGTCACGCTGACTACTTCAAATGCAGAACACATTAAATTTTCAGTAAAGCGTAACCGTACGTTCACCCTTCACTCTAGCTATGTACCGTAATGGCGGTAGCAATAAGGCTACGAACATTCTCTCCTATTTGGCTCCCTTTTGCATCCTAACTATATCAATCGGCTACTAATTAAAAAGCTAAATCAGTAAACTGAATAAAGTTATCAATAACATAAAAAATCAATATAAATGGAAAGTATTCGTCTCCGAGTCATGTGACTAACATTGACATGACATCTACGTTTGATTAGTCTCCCTTGCTGAGAAGGGCAAGGTAACTAGTTATTACATTTACATATTGAAGGAACCGATTGACTTTCCCAGACGTGATAAATTTAGAGTAAAGGTAAATTGTGGTTTTGAACTACAGTTATTGATTCATATATCAGCAACTAATGTGTAATAAATCATATATCTGTATATTGTAATATTTTATACGCGTCAGTTAAATTTGATGAATGAATTCGGAATCCCCTCTGAAAGGGTTATAATTACAAATATATTACATTAGACGTGGTGATAAAACACATTGTTATATGGACGACAACGTAACTCGAATGACTATAATCGTTGTTTGATTCACGCATTATTTTCCAATGATCTCATAAAAGGGTTGGCGCCTCTCATCAAAACGAAATAAATCATGGAGGTGGGCATATGTGGCGCCTTTTAGTCGACATCCAAAAGTTGTGACAGACTGTGAATGAAAGAGGCCTTGCGAATCACTCCACAAAAATCTTCTCTAAATATGCATTTCGATCTCTCAGAATTGAAGGCTGCACTGGCTGTAATTTCAGTTTGTCCATAATCAGACAATATATTCACTGAAAATTGATAAAATACCACTAATTAGACACCGACAAGTTACTCAGAGGGCAATTGTATCCGTAATAAGTAGAAGTTGAAATTGTGGTCACATTGGGGGCGCTGATTTTAAGATTCAGACCCAAGTAAACTATCGATTTCAATGGATATTTTGAAACAATATGATGTGTACAGCTACATAAATCATTTTATTAACACGTGACTCTACACAGTTCAGAATATAATGAGCAAATTCCTATATCTAACAAAACATTTCCAAAATTCTCTCCAGTTGCAGCTTGTAATACACGTCAACCCATTTCAATGACTAAGCTCGTTTAAACCATTGGCTTAAACTCAAAACTAAAAGGCACAATCGCAAATCTAAAATCTAACACTTGATTTGTTACGTAGATGATTTGCTTGTTGCAACGGCCAAATATATATATATATATATATATATATATATATATATATATATATATATATATATATATATATATATATATATATATATATATATATACTAACTGCAGTTATTACAATTATTACTTTTTCCCATATTCATCAAATTTAATACAGCTTTGCTTTCATTGCCTCGTTCTCTCTGTCTATCTGCCTGATTATTGTTTTTTTTTCATTATTACAATCTGTATGTTGGTATGTCTGTTGGGCTCTTTCTGTCTCTCTGTTTGTCACTCACCTCTCGAGCTTTCTGCCTATCTCCTTCTTTACACAGTGTCACAGTAAAATATTGCTTTAAGTGTGTTCATGCTCTACATCTTTTTAAAATTTCAATGAAATAAATACAATAAGGAACTTTGATTAATCCTTTCTGTCGGTAATTGAAAACTTTGTTAGTGATAAAAATAATACGATGTCATATTTTTCCACCACACTGTTTAATTCTTGGAGACCTTAAAATCATATAATTATCTTGGCATTGTCAACTATTAGTGCATTTGCCATCAAACATATAGCATAATGATTGCCCCTTTTGTAAATGCCGGAAATTGATAAAATGATTAACCGTGGTTCATTATGCTAATTAACAGTTCTTTAAAGCCAGTGACTTGTAACGCAAGCTCACACTTATCGCGACTAACGACGAAGAATCATTGAACCATTTCGGACCAAGTAAGACACATAGGGTGAGTTTATCTTTTTTACGATTTTTCGATGTCACTCCGAAGGTTTTAAAATCAGTATTATCGTCTATTCAATTCAAAGATAACATCTCCGGTCTGTATTATTCTACAGATAAAAGTTTTCAAATCATCACGAATCCTCAAATACTTATCACTCGTATGTGTCGAATAAACAACCACTATAGATTGCTTATGCCAGGTTCATGCAAATCACTTTATAAATCTGATACTTGAAAAGTTGTATTTTTCTGCATTGATTTTTCAGTCATTGTTGCGTACAAATTAAACTAGAAACAAGTATATTATTTGAAAATTTAGACTGCGCCATCATGTTGTTGTTTATATTTAAAAATGGAAGACAAGTGTATAATTATTAATTGTTTACTTGTTCACTTATTTTGAGCCTATGTTCTCTCAGTTTCCTTTTCACATTCATTCCAGGGATAATTTTCATAATTTCCGTATATACATTACAATTCAGTTCATGGATATATGTCTGTCATGAACTTTGAAATTCCACCCAATTCTGGCGAGATGTTGTATATTTTGAAATAAGTCGGCCCATGAACTAGTCGTAGCCTGGCATCATGGCAATATTAGATCGGCGTTACAGATATTCAATGTTGGACACAAATCGTCTATATCTACTTAAAACAATAAACGTGAAACAAAATGTCGTCTGGCTCGGCATATAATCATATTAGTAACATTGTTGCATTTCCACGTTTCCCGCGATATAAATCTTCAACATTGCTACAAATATGTTATCGTCTGCTCAACAAAAAATCCTAAACATTGCTACATGTTTTTCATCGTCTGGCACAACAAAATTCTTAAAATGTTTGTCCATACATTCCTCCATCTTGCGTGACATACATTTCATCGTCTGCTGGACACAAATTGTACTATTGAACCATTGCGATATACCATTATCATACAAACATATGATTTTAAGGATTGCTACATTTTCGTTGGATGTCAATCCAATATTGATACACTGTGTGAAAGATAAGGGCCTATTTTTGCACGTTGGAGTACTTATACGATAAAACTTGTTACATTGTCAATAATTTAGCAACAATATGTTAAGGTAGTGATAACTTTAGCAAAGACGTTGCCACTGTGGCAATGTTGACAAGATTGTAACACACCAGAAAACGAAATATATAATGTTACTGTAATACAAGTGAAAATATCGTTGGTGTGGGCGATATTCTGATTCAGGTTTGACTTTAATTAAAATTGTACACAGTAATTTGACATAAATAAGTGGTCACACGAAGGCATTGTATATTTAATTGCATACATGGTATTAAATTACATGTTTACACAGTGACTGTTATTTGGTTGTGTTGGTCACACACAGCACTAGTTGAAACGATGGTCGTAAAGTGTAACGTGGTGCAACTATCACTTGAAAATATAATTTTAAATATGATTGAATAAAACACGAGAAGTATGAATATGGATAAATTAATTCTGAAAATGATTGGTTGTAAAAATAATCTCACTTTGCACAGTTGTGAAACAAAAATGTGTCGATATTGGTAGATAGGATAACATCATAACAATCCTGTAGTTACATGTATGCAGCCGGGTCGCACATCCCATCTTAAAATTTGAGGAGTACCCCCCCCCCATAACTATATCGGAAATTACATAATTTTATTTTATCATGAAATCTGAAATATTTGTGCATGGTATTCTTGTGGGCTATTCTGTAAATGCTTCACATGTAGTCTTAAAATTTTCTTTACAAAAATGTTGAGGACAAACCTAAGCCAGTCATATGATTTTTATATGTTAACAATTTATTGAATGATGGATAATCTCTGGAATTAGTTATGACATTGTTACATTGCTGACAGAACAGGTTTTTTGGTTGTTTTGTTTTGTTTTTACTCTGAATTCCATACGAATGCAGCCGTGAAAATATAAAGCAGATTGCCGTCTGGTTTGAAGTTTACTAACTTCATTTGTAGTTTATTATATCATAGTATTATAGATAGCACCTTCTAAATATATTACTTTCTCCCTTCTAGAAAAATGAAGCACACAATCCTAGTGAGTCTCTTTGTTGTAGCACTCCTAACGGTATTCTATGTACAAACAGTCGAAGGCGGTCATCTTTTCCTCAGTGGCAAGCGAAGAGTACCATTCGAAGACGTAGAACAAGGTATTACATTTTTTCAATATTTCTTCTGAAACTAAGTTAATCATACTTTCAAAGGATTGTGAATCACAGCTATGCATTCCTTATGAAAAGTTCATGATGTACTCTGGTTTACTTTTATGTTGAGTGAACATCATCCCCTAATGTTACTCTACATGTACAAGTTTTCTCATATGAATCCACAGTACATACCTCAACAACCTACAGCAAAAAGGCGTTATTGATTGTCATCTTCCATGTCTATCTATCTGTCTGTCTGTCTGTCTGTCTGTCTGTGTATCCGTATGTTTGTATGTCTGGTGCATACATAAATATACATTGAGGAAACCCATGTATTTCCCATAAAACTAGAATATTCATATTCACTTGATTGCATTCCTTTTCTGTATTTTCAGCCGATAAGAAATTGGAAACAAGAAAGCGCCTCGTGGACAAGTACGATTTTAATCGTCGACGTTCCGTGGACGCAAAGAGGAGAGAGTAAAAGACAAGGTTATTGATTGGTTCCTAGAATGGTGGACACCCAATAGGAGTGAACAATACTAACCTGAAGTCGAATGACACTTTATATCCATCGCTGTTTAGTGTATTCTTTTGACAATTTTCACCTGATTTGTCAATATTTCATTTTTTTTTCAATATTTCAATTTATGAGACATTACAGCATTGCTGTAAGAAGTTAAGAGAATGAAATAAAGGAGGATTTTCAAGTGATTAAATTGTTAGTCTAGTCAATTAATTGTTCATAGCATACTAAAATTTTCTTGTTTTTCAAGTTCATCATAAAAACTAAAGGATTTCGGTGAAGGTCGGGTTTAGGACTTTATTCATCAAAATGTGAATGCATATCTTACGTCGTTCAACATTTAAGACAATGTATTCTGTACATGTAATTCAGGTATTCAGGAAATGTACGTTGGGGGTGGGGGATAGGGGCATGTTTACTCCAAGTACATCTACCCATGTATCATCCAAAAACAGACCCGTTGAGAGGATTTGGGGGATATCACCCTCCAATTGCCTTTATTCTGATACTGTGGAGGTATTTCTAAATCATGAAGACGTTATAGCATGCTATCGACATCAGGATTTCGGAATTTTGATGAAAAGTGTACCAATATTTAGTGATTTTGTAGTAAACTTGTGATCCAGTTCGGTCGCACATCCCCGTATACTTTTCTATGGTGGGCATCCCGTCAGGTCAGCAACAAGACCATTTGGAATAGAACACAGCACTGCACTACACTGTGTCATGATCAATGGGCATTCGAGTTTCCTCCCAGAAGCTCTTCCGATCACATATTGGAAACTATGAACACTGAACTATACACCCAATCCTCTTCACTTTGCCGCGTACATGTATGATTCAAGAATTACACTTTCAGTCTGAAATTGTGGGACGTTTCTGTCGTCGGAACATTTTGTTCACGACATCTGATGAGTAAAGTTGAAAGGTGAAGCCCCAGACCATTTGCTATGAGACAAATGAGTGCTCCATCATTCCCCTTTCCTTTAAAATGGATGCAACCACTTATAGTATAAATCATTGCCATATATGTATTGTTGTGTGGCAAGCTCATACATAATATTAGTGTCCCTAATTGGGATTTTTCAAAAACATTAATCACGCGTGAAATTTAAGAGGTAAAAACTGGAAATATATTTTCCTTTGTAAGATTTTCCTGTTGATATATTGAACCAATTTAGCTATATAATACATATTCTAATCCTCAATTTACAATTACATCGCAAAGTTAACTTAAGGTGACACTTTGAAAAAAAAATATACCTTCACAGAACTATAATTAAAATAATCAATTATATGTAGTGCACGTAGGTGTAGACTGTATTGGATCATAATTATAGCACTTGATTATTTAATTTCGTATTTGTCATGGATGATTCAAAGTATGCACCATGCTTACTCCATCCCAACTCTTTACTACCCGATGGTTATAGCCGTCGAAGAGGACAACTATTTAATAGATTTAAAGGATATATATACCTTGTACAATAGTATGATTGTTCTTGGAAAGATTGATTCCAGATCTTTGGAATTGTTTGCAGCGTTCTGGGAGTGTGGAATTTGAACACACTGTCCAATTAAAGATATGTCTAAGAGGTAATTTAATTACTATTCTTTTGGCGAGATATGTGTCACATCAAAAATATTTACAAGAATTTAGTACATTAACTTGAATACTAGTACTTGTATCAAATGAAAATACTTTGGCATGTCAAGAACACCCCCCCCCCCTCCAATCCATGGACAGATTCTGTGTGGTGACACTAGTACCCATCTCGTATGGTTTCAGACATAAATTATGCAGATGTGGAAGAACTGAGATTCATCAGACTGTCACACCGTGTATACCTCACAAATGACACATTCAAGGCTTAAAATAATACCACTAAAGAGGAAATAGTGTTTACCAGTCCCAGTCGTACTTCCGCCCGTCAACCTACACATCCAGCCAACCACCCACCACTATGATCGAAACGAATGCTACAATATCACCTTACTATTAATAAATCATACATTAAGTATATATATATATATATATATATATATATATATATATATATATATATATATATATATATATATATACGGTGTGTATACGGTCAACGTCAAACATTCTGGTAGCAGCAGTCTATATCATAATCTCACCATTTCTACACTTAAAAACGTTTTGCAATTATGTCATTATAGAGGTTGTTATTTCATTATCGTTGCCACCGTGTTGTTCTTATTTAATTCTAGATACTTAGTTTAATTGTCGGAAATTGATCTGTTATTAGTGTGGGAGTACGAAGTGTACATGAGGCATATCGGAAATTATGGTTAGTGATCACACGGACCGTGTAGATATTGTAATTAATACAGGCTTTGCTGAAATTGACAGAGTTTAATATAATACTCATGTCAGAAATGAAGATGTATAAGGGCTCAAGCTTTGTTTATACAATTGTACTTGTTTTGGTTTTATGCAGCATGGCAGACGATAATTATAGTATTCCGTTTACTAAAACACATTTAGGTATCAATTGCTT
Organism: Glandiceps talaboti; assembly: GCF_964340395.1. NCBI lineage: Eukaryota > Metazoa > Hemichordata > Enteropneusta > Spengelidae > Glandiceps > Glandiceps talaboti. The sequence goes on along the minus strand of NC_135569.1, from coordinate 7,499,659 downwards.
TTGGCATGTGCAGAAATTTATATATTCATATATATATATATATATATATATATATATATATATATATATATATATATATATATATATATATATATATATATATATATATATATATATATATATATATATATATAATATTGTTATGGAATCGTCACAGTACCCTCAGTAAATGATGTGGTCTGTGATTAGCCTTGTTTTAGCAGGTTATGTGTGTGCATGTATGGGGCTTGCACATGTGGTGAATTCATGTGTGTGGATGGTCCACGGACAGATCATCTGATCCGAGTCTGGAGGGGTGGTTCCCTAATCTGTCACAGGACAGTCTCCATTCTACCATGGCACTGTGAACTGTTAGTTTTGATGTGATCAGCATCGCTCATATTTCTTGTAGATCTCATCCCAAGATCTTGTGTGTGTGAGGAACAAGGGTTGTCTCAAGGCGGTAGTTCACACTATTACAGTGTTAGGTGCTGTCCTCTTAATATCTCAGGAAATACAAGAGAGCCGACTTTGGTCAAGTTTAGTCTGGTTTGATACTGTGTTGGTTTTGGGCAACGCCCAATTCCACTACAATACATATACATATAAGTGTCTCGCTGGAGAAAACAGTGCTCGATGCAATATATTAGTTCTCGATGCAATATCATCAATGCTGAAAAAAGCATGCTACTAAACAACAAATCTTAATTAATCGTCAAATGTCACCATGAAAATGAATATTCCCTAATCAACCTTAGAAGTAAACCTCCGTAAGGAAAAGTTTAGTCTGACTTTGTTAAGCAGTGTATACACAGATATTTACGTGTATACATATCGACCTTGATAATCTCAATGTCATCAGTCGCCTGATGCTCTATGTGGAAGCGTCAAACTCGGCATATAACGTCCCTTTTCTCTTGGATAAAGACTATATATATACACACCCACATAGTTTTATTCTTCTTTCGCCAAGCAGAGCGCTCAATTAGTTTGGAAAGCAATAAATACGTATGTATACGCAAGTTTCACACTGGAGAGAACAGTGCTCGATGCAATATTAGTAGCAAAGAAAAGCTGATACAGTATTGTGACATTCAGTGCATATTCAGTGCATTTATACACAGAGTTCGTCTCTGTCTTATTCAAGAAATTTGATTTTGATTTGTGTTGTCTGTTTCATTAATAGGTCCGCCAACTGTAAGTGGCATATCTGAATGACAGTGCTCCATGTATTAAGTTACATCCTTGATTAGTAACTAAATTATATGCAAACATTATCAAGAGAACGGCTGATTGCCCACATTTTATAAATAATATGATACCGAAAATAATAGCATTGTCAACATAGAATTATTTACGATCAGTTTTATATGAAATTATCGACACTTTAGAATATAAACAGCAATTGTCAAAACACACGCTCGTGACCATTATCAATTAGATAAATTCTAAGATGGTGCCATAGTTTTGAAAGTATTTGTCAATAATATCAAACCAAGTGAAATTCAAATGAGAAATGGATGAGATATATTCCATGTATAACTTAATATTTAGACGATATTGTCATGATTTCTGTTTAGCTTTGTCAGTAATTTAAATCATATATGTATTATATGGTATGTTTGTTTGTTTGTTTGTTTGCGTGTATGCGCGCGCAAGTATGTACATGTGTGTGTGTTTAATTACCAGTTTCTTATAAACTCGAGTCTCATCACAATGTAAATATAGAGATAATATGGATTAGCAATACTCTCAATAAGTATGTGCTAGGGTGATTGTATTTTGGCTAGCTGCACAAGACTTCACTTTGACGACCTTTCACAAAGCAGGTGAACAGCTGTTACAACGTACAAACGAAGCATTTAAATACAACAATTGTCATATTCAAGCAGGTGTGCCTGGGGTCCCTTGCTACGAAAACCTAGCCAATAGCTAGGCACGCCCTAACAAACCTTTATTTTTGACGAAAAATTACATGATTTGTAATCAGAATGGTTTTTTCCTCTAGCGGAACACAAGAAGTCAAATTCAATGTGATGGTCAGATCTTAGGAGTAAAAGCTCCATTAGGACAAGTATATCGGATGACCACTGAACGTTTGTGTGAATTGGGTTTGTGGTTTCTATAGTGTGTACCTAATATGAAGCTGGGTATGTTGCCCTTTGGACAACTGTATTGCAGATATGAACCACACAACATATACATGGATGGTTAAACTCACAATTCTTCACTATACACCAGGTTGACATTGATCATGAGAAGCCAAGTTGCCAACTGCGACATAGCTCACAGCGATCGAGCTACTGGTTGCACTTATAGCATTTAAAATTACAGATCATTTGTACTAACGCATTACATCATATACCCTTCTCACATTCATATACCCTTCTCACAGTCATATACCCTTCTCACATTCATATACCTTTCTCTTCTCACATTCATATACCCTTCTCCCATACAACAGTTCATACCAAATTAGGATTCTCTAACTTATGACTAAATGTCCATTATAACGATATATGACAAAATTTACTGTCATTTCACATCTTTCTTTATTGGAGTCTTAATGATCATATATTTCATACTTTCTTCCTCATTAAAAACCCAGACTTTGATAATGGCATATATAGATGGTACGATCAACTAAGGGGCATTATTTACGTCCACAGCGGTTATGTTATATTGAGAGTACATTCAATGCAATTAATCTACTTTTAAGACAGTAACTGGCATATAAATCATACTCAATGTGTAAACCCACAAAGGGGAGGGAATGCCCAATCTGTGACATTTACAGAAAGGAAAGGTCCAGCAAGCTGTTATTTTACCTTCTAATGGGTACTTTCTTACTGTTCTACTTTGCTTATGAAACTATGATATTGTCACTAAGCATATGCTATATAGAATGATATTAGGTATTGTTCATGTAGTTCGCCATATTGCTCTGACAAATGCATTCCCTAGTGTCCAGCCACGATAAATGTACTCAGAATGAGGCTTAAAGCGTCCCTCTAGTGTCCAACTGGGGAAACTGTTACTCAGAGTGAGGCTTTTGGAAAGGAAGCGTTCTCAGAGTGAGGCTCGGGGCAACACCTCCCTTTACCCATGAACCCAGATTTCCAAAATAGCGGATCACAGGCAAGATGAAATTAGAGTGCTTCTTTTTACTCCTCAGTCATCTGTAAATGAAGACTTTCAAATTTGAAAAATCGCAGAAATTTATAAAGGAAAACAACATTAATATAAAAAAGGAGAAAAAAAGCTTATTATAATATACCTAGTGATAATGCTGTGCCATGATTCGCTAGAATCAGTCACGTGATAGGAAAATAGAATGACTATTTCCCTATAGGGGAATAGTACCATCAACTATTACATGGTCACGTGACCACCGCGAGGTCTTAGCAGGTCAAAATGGCAGCTTCTGGCGATGTCGTCTGCCACCGCGAGTTCACAGCATGAGGTATATTCGGGCTATAGCACCCCTTCATTACCCCCTCGTGACTGTGAGTTACCAGAATCATATGCTATTTCACTCGGCCTGCGGCCTCGGGAAATAGCATGTGATTCTGGTAAGTCCTTCGGGTGTAATAAACTGATGCTATAGCCCTCATGGCCAGGCAATATGTGTTCAATAACTGCTGGACTATCGACACTATCGAAATTGCAACTTAAAGGAGAATTAAAGACATACTACATAGCTGTATTAAAACCGTGTTTAATATTTTTTAAATTCTGTTTAAATACAGTGACAAATCTGTTCATAAACATCGACTCATATTCAAAATATCGACTTGCATTTACAATTTATGACTGTCAGTTTATGAATAATAGATGTGTTATAGTTGTGTCTAGTGTATAGACAGGTTTTACACTATTTTGTTATTTTGTCACTTTAATCTGATATTAGGGGAGAAAATAGTTATAGTTCAGCTGTATATGTATATATATATATATATATATATATATATATATATATATAAACTCAGTATATGTAAAATGTCTATGCTGTAGTAAACGGTGCTAAATACATATGTATGTAGAGCAGTGTAAATAACACACACACACACACACACATATATATATATATATATATATATATATATATATATATATATATATATATATATATATATATATATATATATATATTACTGAATATGCAAATATGGTCCCTTCAACCATTCTTGAGTAGTCTGTGTTATTCTTGGATGTACGATATCACTGACAACTAAACACACTTTCTATATAACATTGTCTGATTCTTGTAGTCTCAAAAATGTTATAGTACTTAAATGACGCCGATAGCATATTAACATAACGTAAGCGTAACATAACATAGCAATGTAACGTAATGCAACGTAACATTATGTAGCTAAGCATAACATAACATAACTAAAAAAACATAACATAAAGTTATACGATGAAATCAGATTATTGTTGTAATGATCTAGTGATATTTTCAGATAACGTGAATGGATAAATGTTTTAATTTGTTTCTCGGTTATTAATCAATATGTAAATTCAAATAAAAAATCATCATCATCATCATCATCATCATATCATCATCATCATCATCATCATCATCATCATCATCATCATCATCATCATCATCCCGGGTACAATACGAATGAAATACAGTATATAACACGACTGTGTATGAATTCCCAGTGTGTGCCAGCTTTCATTTAACAACACTGGTCTTAAACACTACTTATACTCAAGTAAGGTCCCCTTAGTGAAATGTCAATCCACAAAGGTCTAAATTTAAACAATAACAGGGACTTCAGAAGACATGACATATACACAGGAAAAATGAAAATAAGTTTTGAAAAAGAAATAACATTTAAACCTTTAAGCAAAATTAGTATGTAAACTAAACACATGGAATAAACAGGAAGAGTACCAACAAGATGTTTCTCTCAGTATTAATTGGTGTTACAGATTAACATCTACAGATCAAACTATGAATATGATGTCTTCGTAGTTTATTACACAGATGTCTGCATAGCAACATGTGATTACTTCCTAAACTTGCAGATAGTAAGTTGGATGACAAAATAAGAACTAGTTGATTTGTTATCATCTTATAGGACTTGTAAAATAAGTTTAATGTCTGGCCTAAAATTACACTAAGCCCTACTATCTTATCCTGCTATCTTCTCTCTGTTTTCTTTGTCTGTTAGGCCTAATATAAAAAAAATTGTGTGGTTCTGGTTACTCAATTCTAGAATAGGTGGGGTAGTAGATTTTCTATTTTATTTTATTATATTTTGTTCATGTGTGAGTGTCTAATTCAGGTTTTTCATTGTTTTCCAAATGGTCTCTGTGTTGTTTATTTCTTCCTATCAGATGTACAGCCATTACAGATTGGAAAAAACAGTTTTATATTGTCTTTTTAAGTTGGTGTCAGTTTCCCCATTCACTATTCCTGGCGACATTTCATAATTTCGTTATTTTGATATATTTTTTCTCGAATATGTAACAAAAGTTCAGTGAAGTCTAGGTTGGGGTCGGGTAACCGGAAACGAAACATCGCAAAGTATGTAATTTGAGTTATTATGTTATCAGTTTCTTTCGTTTTATTATTGCTGTTGTTTTGATTATTATATGTGTATGTCATCAGCTTTAACGTAACTAATACCGAATGTATAGACTATGAACAATAACGTTAATTTTATTTTATTTTATTTTTATTTTCATTTTTTAATGTTATTTTATTTTTGTTTAGTTTAGTTTTTTAATTTAATTTTGTTGTTGTTACATTCTATTCCATTCTATTCTATTCTATTCTAATTATATTATATTCCATTCCATTCTATTCTATTCTCTTATATCTTATCTTGATTCTATTCTATTCTATTCTATTCTATTCTATTCCATTCTGTTCTATTCTATTCCATTCTATTCTATTCTATTCTATTCTATTCTATTCTATTCTATTCCATTCTATTCTATTCTATTCCCTAGTTGAGTGACCAAAATGAACATGATTTGCATTTCCATAATGGATACCCTTGTCTTAATCTGACATATCTACAAGGACAGTCTATGATTTTAACACTTTTGATTAGTCAATTTTTTTCTGGATAATGGTAGTCGTAAACATGTGGGGGACGTACTAACATGCAACCGTCCCAACATCCAAGAGATGACGCCAAGAGATGTTATCGTCGGAATTTCTTGATTACACAACATCTTTTGTTCTGCTTTATACTATTCTGTTATATTCTATTCTACCTGAAACCATAATCCTTTTTATATAATAGAATTTGATTCAGACTTGGAGCTTATTGTTCTAGTGTGTGTTAGGTTGATGTTGTGACTTTGTTTCTTGCTGAGGTGGAGACAATGGCAGTTCAACATTCTGCTGTGGCGCCATGTCGGCATACTCTGATCTTTACGGCTTCATGGAGGTGTAGAGTTGCTGTTGTTGGTTCTGATTTTGGGTTGGCTCCATTACACTCTGTTGTTCTTTGGCCAGCTCAACTGTACCGCCTTGTTGTGGTGGTGACCATGGTGATTGTATTCCCTCATCGAGCTTGAGAGAATCATACTGTGCTTCAGTTGATGGGTCTGATTTCATGGACATATAGATGTGTTGAGGTGACGGGGTTGTCTCCATCTTCAATCCATTTTGGGCTGACGGCTGGGGTCGTTTCAAGTCTTGGTACTGTGAATATTGGGGGTTTGTTTGCTTTATATCTTGATAGAGTGATGGTTTCATTCTAGTCTGGTCCAATCCTTGCTGCTCATGACGTGGTTGCTTCATATCAACTTGAAGGTATTCCTGATAAGGCTTTGGAACAATTCCACCACCACTGTGATGATGCTGCTCTGGTGCATGATGATTCACATCCATGTATGTGTGATCAAAAAACTTGGCTTTATCGGAAGCAGCGTTTTTCTGTGCTTGGAGTTCACCTGTAACAGGTTCTTCGTAGTATCCAGATGCCTTCTTTAAATCGATATCTGGTTTCCTCGGTAATGCGACATGAGAACCATCATAAAATGTATAAGGGTTCTCTCTCGTCTTTCTTTTGTCGGGTTCTTCGTATAAACGAGATGCCCTGCACATGTCGACTTCTGATCCATGCTGTACATTCCCAGGTGCAGGTGGAGCAGAAGGAATAACCTGATCACCATAAATCTGTGCTGTTGTATTAATACAAATGCCCTCTTTACCTGGGTCATTTAATACATCATAGATCACCATGTTGTTGTCATGGTTGTCGCGACGTTTTATTTTGTTCTTTCTTCTGTATAGGAAAGAAAATGAGTGGTTTTGATTGAAATATTACAATGATATTATGGTTATTATTATCTTCAAAATATCGTCCTAATGATGTCAAGATATTTCGAAACAATGCATGGAAATATAATCTTTTTGAGATTGCTTATGGGCTTTGCGCCCTCACAGTTGTAATTGGGTTGACCGACAGGTGCACGCTGGGTATGGGAAGCCATATTGTTGTGACTGCTATCACGAGACCACTTCCGTTTATTTTGCATGTATAATTAAGTGTTAGAAAGACAAATGTTGTTGAGTTGCCTGTATCTTGTAATAAATCTTGGGAATGTCTGTGGATGTTACAGACTCCACACGAAACAACAAGTTTACATTCAATCTTTCTTACCTACAATACAGGACCAATATTACTATAATGATGATGGTGACAACCAAGATGCCTCCTCCTGCTCCAGCTCCCCCAATCGCAATACTTGAAGATGATTGCTTTGAATTATTAGAGGCTGACTCTGTTGATTCTTTTGGTGTTCGATTTGTTGTTGTTGGAATGTCTGTTGTTGTTGTTGTTGTTGTTGTTGTTGTTGTTGGTAGTGTTGTTGGTGCTGCTGACAAAGAGAAAAAGAGAAATAAATACATACAGATAGCGATCGATTTTTACAGTATCTTTTTTTAAAACCCACTTTCTTCCCATTTGAATCCTTTAAATTTGAGGGTACATATAAGTTGGCAATCACTGTCTTATTGAATTACTTGATATTACTCTCTCTCTCTCTCTCTCTCTCTCTCTCTCTCTCTCTCTCTCTCTCTCTCTCTCTCTCTCTCTCTCTCTCTCTCTCTCTCTCTCTCTCTCTCTCTCTCTCTCTCTCTCTCTCTCTCTCTCTCTCTCTCTCTCTCTCTCTCTCTCTCTCTCTCTCTCTCTCTCTCTCTCTCTCTCTCTCCAAGTGCTGTAAACCTACCTGCAGAACTAAATACGTGGATGTCATTTGGTCTCTCAAATATTTGATGTCCAACACTGATAACATTGTTGCCAGTGTGTTTATCAGCCCTCTGTAGTTGGCTTTTATCCCATTGTGTCCAGTAGAGGTAGTCACCAACTACTGCCAAACCGAATGGGTGGGCATCAGGATCAGATAGAGTTATTAGTCTTTGACGTGTACCAATACGTAAGTCGTAATATTCGATGGAATCAAGTGCAGCATCACACCAAAAGAGCTTTTGATCTGTGAGGTTAAGTTTATTGACATATTAGTGTGACTTTTAATATATGTTTGTGACTTCTTTCAGAAAAGACTATATAGGGGAATGTCTCATCAAGTCTGTTCTAGGGAAGTGAAGTGAGTACGCTTTGGGATTGAGTACTTTACATTTGTTTCTTCCTGGTGACTTCAGTTTTTAAAGAATGAATTCGGTCGAAATAACACGAAATAATAATAATAATAATAATAATAATAATAATAATTTTATTTCGGTAAATGGCCACGGCCCATCATACAAAAACTTACATACACAGGTGAAACACACTGGATTGGTCAACATATATGTGTATGTTGAACACGAAATAATATGCTAGTAGTAACACTCCTTTTAAAGTGGAATGCCACGCTAGGAAATAAAGGTATAAAGTTTGGGTTCAGGAAAGTTATTTCCTCGACTGCCATGAAACACCCAATCAAACTGTCTTCACCTGTATTGTTCTTTCAGTGATTTACCGTTGCATGATGGGTCTTAGTAGACATGATTATTCATTAGATACACGCTAAATATTCATGACTCACAAGAGTTTATTTCCTTTGGATAAGAAATGAGATATTGTCTTATCGCTTTCTAGTTAGTCTCGTTGAAACAATGTCAAAATGCAAGGGATATATAGCTGTTTTAAGTTTGTGTTTGATCAATGTATCTTAACGATCTATGTGATTATCAAGAGATATTTTTGTGATGCAGTGTTAATTTAAAAAAAAGAATGAGTTTATTTCTGAAAGCACGTGAAATTTGAGAAAGTGCTACATGATAATATATCATAAAGAACTAACCAATTTTATCAAGTGCAAGACCATTAGGCCATCCTAAATTTGTTGACACAAGGCTGCGTCTTCCGCTTCCGTCAAGGTTAGCTGTTTCGATTTTCGCCAATGTTCCCCAGTCCGACCAGTACAAGGAGCTATGACAAAAGAGGCATGCTACATATGAAATAGTACTACCAGATATTTTTGTAACCATGACGATTTGGTTCCTAGTGCAAGGTTTTCTTAAAAATCCAGTTACAGACGTTATGGTATGTATGTATGTATGTATGTATGTATGTATGTATGTATGTATGTATGTATGTATGTGTGTGTGTGTATGTATGTATGTATGTATGTATGTATGTATGTATGTATGTATGTATGTATGTGTGTGTGTGTGTGTATGTATGTATGTATGTATGTATGTATGTATGTATGTATGTATGTATGTATGTATGTATGTATGTGTGTGTATGTGTGTATGTATGTATGTATGTATGTATGTGTGTGTATGTATGTGTGTATGTATGTATGTATGTGTGTGTATGTATGTATGTATGTATGTCTGTATGTATGTATGTATGTATGTATGTATGTATGTATGTATGTATGTATGTATGTATGTATGTATGCATACATACAAAGGAGTGTCATTACTTGCAGACCTAGACTTTGAAGTTGGGTATAATTACCAAGATAATGTAGAACAACATAATACAAATAATATACATTATATAATGCGTCTGTTCTCCTGGGAGCTCCACATGCTCGCAATTTGTTATCCCAGGCACGGATCTATAGAGACTCAACGGTCCCTTATAGATACTTCAGCTCCTCGGGAGCTTACAATCCATTGCAGCCTATATATGCGCATAAAATTAGAGCATTTGCATTCCAACCCTATTCACCAGGTCCCTGATTATACAACTGGGTTGACTGAGGCATGATTCAAATCCGGCCCAAGGTAGTTGGCCACTCAGAAACAAACGACAGCGACGAGGCTCAAATTTGCAATCTACTGATTCCAAGCCACTCATTCTATCCATTCCACCATCATGACTGAACATAATCGTACTTACCTGTCATCACTGTCAACTATTATGGCCCTTGGTTCGTCAAGATTGGATGTAATCAGACCAACACGACCACTGCCATCTAAATTAGCTCTCTCTATTCGATCGGTCCCCGTGTCTGTCCAATAAATCCTTCTATTCACAACATCACATGCAATGCCATCGGGAACTAAAATGAAGAGTGAGTGAAACGGTAGAATGGATGTTTATAGCAAATTTCAAAACAACAGTGATTATTATATGGAAAGGTTGACATGTAAAGATAGCTATGCGTGACTACATGAATGTTAAGAAGCTAAAATGGTATTGGTGC